>NW_028254327.1:0-194548 GCF_964263255.1 Lissotriton vulgaris | reverse complement strand
TGATGATCCACCTACAAATGTGAACTGACGTTCAAAAATAAAACATTTGAAAACGGACCATTTTCCACATTTCTGAAGCATGACGTAATGGGGGGATGTTATCTCTTTTGTCGAAAATCAGCCGTTTTTGCTCGAACATTAAATGCCTCCAAATGGTATTTAATTAACTTCCCGGGGTGAAGAAACCCTTTTTGAGAACTCAGAGTGAGTAAATTGGCCATTTTCATGCACTTTTAACCATTCCATAAATCTTGTGTTTTGGGCCCCTGGAAGCATGAAAATCACTTTAAACATGCTAATTTTAGCTCTAACACTGATGATCCACCTACAAATGTGAACTGACGTTCAAAAATAAAACATTTGAAAACGGACCATTTTCCACATTTCTGAAGCATGACGTAATGGGGGGGTGTTATCTCTTTTGTCGAAAATCAGCCGTTTTTGCTCCAACATTAAATGCCTCCAAATGGTATTTAATTAACTTCCCGAGCCCCTGGAAGCATGAAAATCACTTTAAACATGCTAATTTTAGCTCTAACACTGATGATCCACCTACAAATGTGAACTGACGTTCAAAAATAAAACATTTGAAAACGGACCATTTTCCACATTTCTGAAGCATGACGTAATGGGGGGGTGTTATCTCTTTTGTCGAAAATCAGCCGTTTTTGCTCGAACATTAAATGCCTCCAAATGGTATTTAATTAACTTCCCGAGCCCCTGGAAGCATGAAAATCACTTTAAACATGCTAATTTTAGCTCTAACACTGATGATCCACCTACAAATGTGAACTGACGTTCAAAAATAAAACATTTGAAAACGGACCATTTTCCACATTTCTGAAGCATGACGTAATGGGGGGGTGTTATCTCTTTTGTCGAAAATCAGCCGTTTTTGCTCGAACATTAAATGCCTCCAAATGGTATTTAATTAACTTCCCGAGCCCCTGGAAGCATGAAAATCACTTTAAACATGCTAATTTTAGCTCTAACACTGATGATCCACCTACAAATGTGAACTGACGTTCAAAAATAAAACATTTGAAAACGGACCATTTTCCACATTTCTGAAGCATGACGTAATGGGGGGGTGTTATCTCTTTTGTCGAAAATCAGCCGTTTTTGTTTGAACATTAAATGCCTCCAAATGGTATTTATTTCACTTCCCGAGCCCCTGGAAGCATGAAAATCACTTTAAACATGCTAATTTTAGCTCTAACACTGATGATCCACCTACAAATGTGAACTGACGTTCAAAAATAAAACATTTGAAAACGGACCATTTTCCACATTTCTGAAGCATGACGTAATGGGGGGGTGTTATCTCTTTTGTCGAAAATCAGCCGTTTTTGCTCGAACATTAAATGCCTCCAAATGGTATTTAATTAACTTCCCGGGGTGAAGAAACCCTTTTTGAGAACTCAGAGTGAGTAAATTGGCCATTTTCATGCACTTTTAACCATTCCATAAATCTTGTGTTTTGGGCCCCTGGAAGCATGAAAATCACTTTAAACATGCTAATTTTAGCTCTAACACTGATGATCCACCTACAAATGTGAACTGACGTTCAAAAATAAAACATTTGAAAACGGACCATTTTCCACATTTCTGAAGCATGACGTAATGGGGGGGTGTTATCTCTTTTGTCAAAAATCAGCCGTTTTTGCTCGAACATTAAATGCCTCCAAATGGTATTTAATTAACTTCCCGAGCCCCTGGAAGCATGAAAATCACTTTAAACATGCTAATTTTAGCTCTAACACTGATGATCCACCTACAAATGTGAACTGACGTTCAAAAATAAAATATTTGAAAACGGACCATTTTCCACATTTCTGAAGCATGACGTAATGGGGGGGTGTTATCTCTTTTGTCGAAAATCAGCCGTTTTTGTTTGAACATTAAATGCCTCCAAATAGTATTTATTTCACTTCCCGAGCCCCTGGAAGCATGAAAATCACTTTAAACATGCTAATTTTAGCTCTAACACTGATGATCCACCTACAAATGTGAACTGACGTTCAAAAATAAAACTTTTGAAAACGGACCATTTTCCACATTTCTGAAGCATGACGTAATGGGGGGGTGTTATCTCTTTTGTCGAAAATCAGCCGTTTTTGCTCGAACATTAAATGCCTCCAAATGGTATTTAATTAACTTCCTGGGGTGAAGAAACCCTTTTTGAGAACTCAGAGTGAGTAAATTGGCCATTTTCATGCACTTTTAACCATTCCATAAATCTTGTGTTTTGGGCCCCTGGAAGCATGAAAATCACTTTAAACATGCTAATTTTAGCTCTAACACTGATGATCCACCTACAAATGTGAACTGACGTTCAAAAATAAAACATTTGAAAACGGACCATTTTCCACATTTCTGAAGCATGACGTAATGGGGGGGTGTTATCTCTTTTGTCGAAAATCAGCCGTTTTTGCTCGAACATTAAATGCCTCCAAATGGTATTTAATTAACTTCCCGAGCCCCTGGAAGCATGAAAATCACTTTAAACATGCTAATTTTAGCTCTAACACTGATGATCGACCTACAAATGTGAACTGACGTTCAAAAATAAAACATTTGAAAACGGACCATTTTCCACATTTCTGAAGCATGACATAATGGGGGGGTGTTATCTCTTTTGTCGAAAATCAGCCGTTTTTGCTCGAACATTAAATGCCTCCAAATGGTATTTAATTAACTTCCCGGGGTGAAGAAACCCTTTTTGAGAACTCAGAGTGAGTAAATTGGCCATTTTCATGCACTTTTAACCATTCCATAAATCTTGTGTTTTGGGCCCCTGGAAGCATGAAAATCACTTTAAACATGCTAATTTTAGCTCTAACACTGATGATCCACCTACAAATGTGAACTGACGTTCAAAAATAAAACATTTGGAAACGGACCATTTTCCACATTTCTGAAGCATGACGTAATGGGGGGGTGTTATCTCTTTTGTCGAAAATCAGCCGTTTTTGCTCGAACATTAAATGCCTCCAAATGGTATTTAATTAACTTCCCGAGCCCCTGGAAGCATGAAAATCACTTTAAACATGCTAATTTTAGCTTTAACACTGATGATCCACCTACAAATGTGAACTGACGTTCAAAAATAAAACATTTGAAAACCGACCATTTTCCACATTTCTGAAGCATGACGTAATGGGGGGGTGTTATCTCTTTTGTCGAAAATCAGCCGTTTTTGCTCGAACATTAAATGCCTCCAAATGGTATTTAATTAACTTCCCGAGCCCCTGGAAGCATGAAAATCACTTTAAACATGCTAATTTTAGCTTTAACACTGATGATCCACCTACAAATGTGAACTGACGTTCAAAAATAAAACATTTGAAAACGGACCATTTACCACATTTCTGAAGCATGACGTAATGGGGGGTTGTTATCTCTTTTGTCGAAAATCAGCCGTTTTTGCTCGAACATTAAATGCCTCCAAATGGTATTTAATTAACTTCCCGAGCCCCTGGAAGCATGAAAATCACTTTAAACATGCTAATTTTAGCTCTAACACTGATGATCCACCTACAAATGTGAACTGACGTTCAAAAATAAAACATTTGAAAACGGACCATTTTCCACATTTCTGAAGCATGACGTAATGGGGGGGTGTTATCTCTTTTGTCGAAAATCAGCCGTTTTTGCTCGAACATTAAATGCCTCCAAATGGTATTTAATTAACTTCCCGGGGTGAAGAAACCCTTTTTGAGAACTCAGAGTGAGTAAATTGGCCATTTTCATGCACTTTTAACCATTCCATAAATCTTGTGTTTTGGGCCCCTGGAAGCATGAAAATCACTTTAAACATGCTAATTTTAGCTCTAACACTGATGATCCACCTACAAATGTGAACTGACGTTCAAAAATAAAACATTTGAAAACGGACCATTTTCCACATTTCTGAAGCATGACGTAATGGGGGGGTGTTATCTCTTTTGTCGAAAATCAGCCGTTTTTGCTCCAACATTAAATGCCTCCAAATGGTATTTATTTCACTTCCCGAGCCCCTGGAAGCATGAAAATCACTTTAAACATGCTAATTTTAGCGCTAACACTGATGATCCACCTACAAATGTGAACTGACGTTCAAAAATAAAACATTTGAAAACGGACCATTTTCCACATTTCTGAAGCATGACGTAATGGGGGGGTGTTATCTCTTTTGTCGAAAATCAGCCGTTTTTGCTCGAACATTAAATGCCTCCAAATGGTATTTAATTAACTTGCCGGGGTGAAGAAACCCTTTTTGAGAACTCAGAGTGAGTAAATTGGCCATTTTCATGCACTTTTAACCATTCCATAAATCTTGTGTTTTGGGCCCCTGGAAGCATGAAAATCACTTTAAACATGCTAATTTTAGCTCTAACACTGATGATCCACCTACAAATGTGAACTGACGTTCAAAAATAAAACATTTGAAAACGGACCATTTTCCACATTTCTGAAGCATGACGTAATGGGGGGGTGTTATCTCTTTTGTCGAAAATCAGCCGTTTTTGCTCCAACATTAAATGCCTCCAAATGGTATTTAATTAACTTCCCGAGCCCCTGGAAGCATGAAAATCACTTTAAACATGGTAATTTTAGCTCTAACACTGATGATCCACCTACAAATGTGAACTGACGTTCAAAAATAAAACATTTGAAAACGGACCATTTTCCACATTTCTGAAGCATGACGTAATGGGGGGGTGTTATCTCTTTTGTCGAAAATCAGCCGTTTTTGCTCGAACATTAAATGCCTCCAAATGGTATTTAATTAACTTCCCGAGCCCCTGGAAGCATGAAAATCACTTTAAACATGCTAATTTTAGCTCTAACACTGATGATCCACCTACAAATGTGAACTGACGTTCAAAAATAAAACATTTGAAAACGGACCATTTTCCACATTTCTGAAGCATGACGTAATGGGGGGGTGTTATCTCTTTTGTCGAAAATCAGCCGTTTTTGCTCGAACATTAAATGCCTCCAAATGGTATTTAATTAACTTCCCGAGCCCCTGGAAGCATGAAAATCACTTTAAACATGCTAATTTTAGCTCTAACACTGATGATCCACCTACAAATGTGAACTGACGTTCAAAAATAAAACATTTGAAAACGGACCATTTTCCACATTTCTGAAGCATGACGTAATGGGGGGGTGTTATCTCTTTTGTCGAAAATCAGCCGTTTTTGTTTGAACATTAAATGCCTCCAAATGGTATTTATTTCACTTCCCGAGCCCCTGGAAGCATGAAAATCACTTTAAACATGCTAATTTTAGCTCTAACACTGATGATCCACCTACAAATGTGAACTGACGTTCAAAAATAAAACATTTGAAAACGGACCATTTTCCACATTTCTGAAGCATGACGTAATGGGGGGGTGTTATCTCTTTTGTCGAAAATCAGCCGTTTTTGCTCGAACATTAAATGCCTCCAAATGGTATTTATTTCACTTCCCGGGGTGAAGAAACCCTTTTTGAGAACTCAGAGTGAGTAAATTGGCCATTTTCATGCACTTTTAACCATTCCATAAATCTTGTGTTTTGGGCCCCTGGAAGCATGAAAATCACTTTAAACATGCTAATTTTAGCTCTAACACTGATGATCCACCTACAAATGTGAACTGACGTTCAAAAATAAAACATTTGAAAACGGACCATTTTCCACATTTCTGAAGCATGACGTAATGGGGGGGTGTTATCTCTTTTGTCGAAAATCAGCCGTTTTTGCTTGAACATTAAATGCCTCCAAATGGTATTTAATTAACTTCCCGAGCCCCTGGAAGCATGAAAATCCCTTTAAACATGCTAATTTTAGCTCTAACACTGATGATCCACCTACAAATGTGAACTGACGTTCAAAAATAAAACATTTGAAAACAGACCATTTTCCACATTTCTGAAGCATGACGTAATGGGGGGGTGTTATCTCTTTTGTCGAAAATCAGCTGTTTTTGCTCGAACATTAAATGCCTCCAAATGGTATTTAATTAACTTCCCGAGCCCCTGGAAGCATGAAAATCACTTTAAACATGCTAATTTTAGCTCTAACACTGATGATCCACCTACAAATGTGAACTGACGTTCAAAAATAAAACTTTTGAAAACGGACCATTTTCCACATTTCTGAAGCATGACGTAATGGGGGGGTGTTATCTCTTTTGTCGAAAATCAGCCGTTTTTGCTTGAACATTAAATGCCTCCAAATGGTATTTAATTAACTTCCCGGGGTGAAGAAACCCTTTTTGAGAACTCAGAGTGAGTAAATTGGCCATTTTCATGCACTTTTAACCATTCCATAAATCTTGTGTTTTGGGCCCCTGGAAGCATGAAAATCACTTTAAACATGCTAATTTTAGCTCTAACACTGATGATCCACCTACAAATGTGAACTGACGTTCAAAAATAAAACATTTGAAAATGGACCATTTTCCACATTTCTGAAGCATGACGTAATAGGGGGGTGTTATCTCTTTTGTCGAAAATCAGCCGTTTTTGCTCGAACATTAAATGCCTCCAAATGGTATTTAATTAACTTCCCGAGCCCCTGGAAGCATGAAAATCACTTTAAACATGCTAATTTTAGCTCTAACACTGATGATCCACCTACAAATGTGAACTGACGTTCAAAAATAAAACATTTGAAAACGGACCATTTTCCACATTTCTGAAGCATGACGTAATGGGGGGGTGTTATCTCTTTTGTCGAAAATCAGCCGTTTTTGCTCGAACATTAAATGCCTCCAAATGGTATTTAATTAACTTCCCGGGGTGAAGAAACCCTTTTTGAGAACTCAGAGTGAGTAAATTGGCCATTTTCATGCACTTTTAACCATTCCATAAATCTTGTGTTTTGGGCCCCTGGAAGCATGAAAATCACTTTAAACATGCTAATTTTAGCTCTAACACTGATGATCCACCTACAAATGTGAACTGACGTTCAAAAATAAAACATTTGGAAACGGACCATTTTCCACATTTCTGAAGCATGACGTAATGGGGGGGTGTTATCTCTTTTGTCGAAAATCAGCCGTTTTTGCTCGAACATTAAATGCCTCCAAATGGTATTTAATTAACTTCCCGAGCCCCTGGAAGCATGAAAATCACTTTAAACATGCTAATTTTAGCTTTAACACTGATGATCCACCTACAAATGTGAACTGACGTTCAAAAATAAAACATTTGAAAACGGACCATTTACCACATTTCTGAAGCACGACGTAATGGGGGGGTGTTATCTCTTTTGTCGAAAATCAGCCGTTTTTGCTCGAACATTAAATGCCTCCAAATGGTATTTAATTAACTTCCCGAGCCCCTGGAAGCATGAAAATCACTTTAAACATGCTAATTTTAGCTCTAACACTGATGATCCACCTACAAATGTGAACTGACGTTCAAAAATAAAACATTTGAAAACGGACCATTTTCCACATTTCTGAAGCATGACGTAATGGGGGGGTGTTATCTCTTTTGTCGAAAATCAGCCGTTTTTGCTCGAACATTAAATGCCTCCAAATGGTATTTAATTAACTTCCCGGGGTGAAGAAACCCTTTTTGAGAACTCAGAGTGAGTAAATTGGCCATTTTCATGCACTTTTAACCATTCCATAAATCTTGTGTTTTGGGCCCCTGGAAGCATGAAAATCACTTTAAACATGCTAATTTTAGCTCTAACACTGATGATCCACCTACAAATGTGAACTGACGTTCAAAAATAAAACATTTGAAAACGGACCATTTTCCACATTTCTGAAGCATGACGTAATGGGGGGGTGTTATCTCTTTTGTCGAAAATCAGCCGTTTTTGCTCGAACATTAAATGCCTCCAAATGGTATTTAATTAACTTCCCGAGCCCCTGGAAGCATGAAAATCACTTTAAACATGCTAAGTTTAGCTTTAACACTGATGATCCACCTACAAATGTGAACTGACGTTCAAAAATAAAACATTTGAAAACGGACCATTTTCCACATTTCTGAAGCATGACGTAATGGGGGGGTGTTATCTCTTTTGTCGAAAATCAGCCGTTTTTGCTCGAACATTAAATGCCTCCAAATGGTATTTAATTAACTTCCCGGGGTGAAGAAACCCTTTTTGAGAACTCAGAGTGAGTAAATTGGCCATTTTCATGCACTTTTAACCATTCCATAAATCTTGTGTTTTGGGCCCCTGGAAGCATGAAAATCACTTTAAACATGCTAATTTTAGCTCTAACACTGATGATCCACCTACAAATGTGAACTGACGTTCAAAAATAAAACATTTGAAAACGGACCATTTTCCACATTTCTGAAGCATGACGTAATGGGGGGGTGTTATCTCTTTTGTCGAAAATCAGCCGTTTTTGCTCAAACATTAAATGCCTCCAAATGGTATTTAATTAACTTCCCGAGCCCCTGGAAGCATGAAAATCACTTTAAACATGCTAATTTTAGCTCTAACACTGATGATCCACCTACAAATGTGAACTGAGAGTGAGTAAATTGGCCATTTTCATGCACTTTTAACCATTCCATAAATCTTGTGTTTTGGGCCCCTGGAAGCATGAAAATCACTTTAAACATGCTAATTTTAGCTCTAACACTGATGATCCACCTACAAATGTGAACTGACGTTCAAAAATAAAACATTTGAAAACGGACCATTTTCCACATTTCTGAAGCATGACGTAATGGGGGGGTGTTATCTCTTTTGTCGAAAATCAGCCGTTTTTGCTCGAACATTAAATGCCTCCAAATGGTATTTAATTAACTTCCCGGGGTGAAGAAACCCTTTTTGAGAACTCAGAGTGAGTAAATTGGCCATTTTCAAGCACTTTTAACCATTCCATAAATCTTGTGTTTTGGGCCCCTGGAAGCATGAAAATCCCTTTAAACATGCTAATTTTAGCTCTAACACTGATGATCCACCTACAAATGTGAACTGACGTTCAAAAATAAAACATTTGAAAACGGACCATTTTCCACATTTCTGAAGCATGACGTAATGGGGGGGTGTTATCTCTTTTGTCGAAAATCAGCCGTTTTTGCTCGAACATTAAATGCCTCCAAATGGTATTTAACTAACTTCCCGGGGTGAAGAAACCCTTTTTGAGAACTCAGAGTGAGTAAATTGGCCATTTTCATGCACTTTTAACCATTCCATAAATCTTGTGTTTTGGGCCCCTGGAAGCATGAAAATCACTTTAAACATGCTAATTTCAGCTCTAACACTGATGATCCACCTACAAATGTGAACTGACGTTCAAAAATAAAACATTTGAAAACGGACCATTTTCCACATTTCTGAAGCATGACGTAATGGGGGGGTGTTATCTCTTTTGTCGAAAATCAGCTGTTTTTGCTCGAACATTAAATGCCTCCAAATGGTATTTAATTAACTTCCCGAGCCCCTGGAAGCATGAAAATCACTTTAAACATGCTAATTTTAGCTCTAACACTGATGATCCACCTACAAATGTGAACTGACGTTCAAAAATAAAACATTTGAAAACGGACCATTTTCCACATTTCTGAAGCATGACGTAATTGGGGGGTGTTATCTCTTTTGTCGAAAATCAGCCGTTTTTGCTCGAACATTAAATGCCTCCAAATGGTATTTAATTAACTTCCCGGGGTGAAGAAACCCTTTTTGAGAACTCAGAGTGAGTAAATTGGCCATTTTCATGCACTTTTAACCATTCCATAAATCTTGTGTTTTGGGCCCCTGGAAGCATGAAAATCACTTTAAACATGCTAATTTTAGCTCTAACACTGATGATCCACCTACAAATGTGAACTGACGTTCAAAAATAAAACATTTGAAAACGGACCATTTTCCACATTTCTGAAGCATGACGTAATGGGGGGGGTGTTATCTCTTTTGTCAAAAATCAGCCGTTTTTGCTCGAACATTAAATGCCTCCAAATGGTATTTAATTAACTTCCCGAGCCCCTGGAAGCATGAAAATCACTTTAAACATGCTAATTTTAGCTCTAACACTGATGATCCACCTACAAATGTGAACTGACGTTCAAAAATAAAACATTTGAAAACGGACCATTTTCCACATTTCTGAAGCATGACGTAATGGGGGGGTGTTATCTCTTTTGTCGAAAATCAGCCGTTTTTGTTTGAACATTAAATGCCTCCAAATGGTATTTATTTCACTTCCCGAGCCCCTGGAAGCATGAAAATCACTTTAAACATGCTAATTTTAGCTCTATCACTGATGATCCACCTACAAATGTGAACTGACGTTCAAAAATAAAACATTTGAAAACGGACCATTTTCCACATTTCTGAAGCATGACGTAATGGGGGGGTGTTATCTCTTTTGTCGAAAATCAGCCGTTTTTGCTCGAACATTAAATGCCTCCAAATGGTATTTAATTAACTTCCCGGGGTGAAGAAACCCTTTTTGAGAACTCAGAGTGAGTAAATTGGCCATTTTCATGCACTTTTAACCATTCCATAAATCTTGTGTTTTGGGCCCCTGGAAGCATGAAAATCACTTTAAACATGCTAATTTTAGCTCTAACACTGATGATCCACCTACAAATGTGAACTGACGTACAAAAATAAAACATTTGAAAACGGACCATTTTCCACATTTCTGAAGCATGACGTAATGGGGGGGTGTTATCTCTTTTGTCGAAAATCAGCCGTTTTTGCTCGAACATTAAATGCCTCCAAATGGTATTTATTTCACTTCCCGGGGTGAAGAAACCCTTTTTGAGAACTCAGAGTGAGTAAATTGGCCATTTTCATGCACTTTTAACCATTCCATTAATCTTGTGTTTTGGGCCCCTGGAAGCATGAAAATCACTTTAAACATGCTAATTTTAGCTCTAACACTGATGATCCACCTACAAATGTGAACTGACGTTCAAAAATAAAACATTTGAAAACGGACCATTTTCCACATTTCTGAAGCATGACGTAATGGGGGGGTGTTATCTCTTTTGTCGAAAATCAGCCGTTTTTGCTTGAACATTAAATGCCTCCAAATGGTATTTAATTAACTTCCCGAGCCCCTGGAAGCATGAAAATCACTTTAAACATGCTAATTTTAGCTCTAACACTGATGATCCACCTACAAATGTGAACTGACGTTCAAAAATAAAACATTTGAAAACGGACCATTTTCCACATTTCTGAAGCATGACGTAATGGGGGGGTGTTATCTCTTTTGTCGAAAATCAGCCGTTTTTGCTCGAACATTAAATGCCTCCAAATGGTATTTAATTAACTTCCCGAGCCCCTGGAAGCATGAAAATCACTTTAAACATGCTAATTTTAGCTCTAACACTGATGATCCACCTACAAATGTGAACTGACGTTCAAAAATAAAACATTTGAAAACGGACCATTTTCCACATTTCTGAAGCATGACGTAATTGGGGGGTGTTATCTCTTTTGTCGAAAATCAGCCGTTTTTGCTCGAACATTAAATGCCTCCAAATGGTATTTAATTAACTTCCCGGGGTGAAGAAACCCTTTTTGAGAACTCAGAGTGAGTAAATTGGCCATTTTCATGCACTTTTAACCATTCCATAAATCTTGTGTTTTGGGCCCCTGGAAGCATGAAAATCACTTTAAACATGCTAATTTTAGCTCTAACACTGATGATCCACCTACAAATGTGAACTGACGTTCAAAAATAAAACATTTGGAAACGGACCATTTTCCACATTTCTGAAGCATGACGCAATGGGGGGGTGTTATCTCTTTTGTCGAAAATCAGCCGTTTTTGCTCGAACATTAAATGCCTCCAAATGGTATTTAATTAACTTCCCGAGCCCCTGGAAGCATGAAAATCACTTTAAACATGCTAATTTTAGCTTTAACACTGATGATCCACCTACAAATGTGAACTGACGTTCAAAAATAAAACATTTGAAAACGGACCATTTTCCACATTTCTGAAGCATGACGTAATGGGGGGGTGTTATCTCTTTTGTCGAAAATCAGCCGTTTTTGCTCGAACATTAAATGCCTCCAAATGGTATTTAATTAACTTCCCGAGCCCCTGGAAGCATGAAAATCACTTTAAACATGCTAATTTTAGCTCTAACACTGATGATCCACCTACAAATGTGAACTGACGTTCAAAAATAAAACATTTGAAAACGGACCATTTTCCACATTTCTGAAGCATGACGTAATGGGGGGGTGTTATCTCTTTTGTCGAAAATCAGCCGTTTTTGCTCGAACATTAAATGCCTCCAAATGGTATTTAATTAACTTCCCGGGGTGAAGAAACCCTTTTTGAGAACTCAGAGTGAGTAAATTGGCCATTTTCATGCACTTTTAACCATTCCATAAATCTTGTGTTTTGGGCCCCTGGAAGCATGAAAATCACTTTAAACATGCTAATTTTAGCTCTAACACTGATGATCCACCTACAAATGTGAACTGACGTTCAAAAATAAAACATTTGAAAACGGACCATTTTCCACATTTCTGAAGCATGACGTAATGGGGGGGTGTTATCTCTTTTGTCGAAAATCAGCCGTTTTTGCTCGAACATTAAATGCCTCCAAATGGTATTTAATTAACTTCCCGAGCCCCTGGAAGCATGAAAATCACTTTAAACATGCTAATTTTAGCTTTAACACTGATGATCCACCTACAAATGTGAACTGACGTTCAAAAATAAAACATTTGAAAACGGACCATTTTCCACATTTCTGAAGCATGACGTAATGGGGGGGTGTTATCTCTTTTGTCGAAAATCAGCCGTTTTTGCTCGAACATTAAATGCCTCCAAATGGTATTTAATTAACTTCCCGGGGTGAAGAAACCCTTTTTGAGAACTCAGAGTGAGTAAATTGGCCATTTTCATGCACTTTTAACCATTCCATAAATCTTGTGTTTTGGGCCCCTGGAAGCATGAAAATCACTTTAAACATGCTAATTTTAGCTCTAACACTGATGATCCACCTACAAATGTGAACTGACGTTCAAAAATAAAACATTTGAAAACGGACCATTTTCCACATTTCTGAAGCATGACGTAATGGGGGGGTGTTATCTCTTTTGTCGAAAATCAGCCGTTTTTGCTCCAACATTAAATGCCTCCAAATGGTATTTATTTCACTTCCCGAGCCCCTGGAAGCATGAAAATCACTTTAAACATGCTAATTTTAGCTCTAACACTGATGATCCACCTACAAATGTGAACTGACGTTCAAAAATAAAACATTTGAAAACGGACCATTTTCCACATTTCTGAAGCATGACGTAATGGGGGGGTGTTATCTCTTTTGTCGAAAATCAGCCGTTTTTGCTCGAACATTAAATGCCTCCAAATGGTATTTAATTAACTTCCCGGGGTGAAGAAACCCTTTTTGAGAACTCAGAGTGAGTAAATTGGCCATTTTCATGCACTTTTAACCATTCCATAAATCTTGTGTTTTGGGCCCCTGGAAGCATGAAAATCACTTTAAACATGCTAATTTTAGCTCTAACACTGATGATCCACCTACAAATGTGAACTGACGTTCAAAAATAAAACATTTGAAAACGGACCATTTTCCACATTTCTGAAGCATGACGTAATGGGGGGGTGTTATCTCTTTTGTCGAAAATCAGCCGTTTTTGCTCCAACATTAAATGCCTCCAAATGGTATTTAATTAACTTCCCGAGCCCCTGGAAGCATGAAAATCACTTTAAACATGCTAATTTTAGCTCTAACACTGATGATCCACCTACAAATGTGAACTGACGTTCAAAAATAAAACATTTGAAAACGGACCATTTTCCACATTTCTGAAGCATGACGTAATGGGGGGGTGTTATCTCTTTTGTCGAAAATCAGCCGTTTTTGCTCGAACATTAAATGCCTCCAAATGGTATTTAATTAACTTCCCGAGCCCCTGGAAGCATGAAAATCACTTTAAACATGCTAATTTTAGCTCTAACACTGATGATCCACCTACAAATGTGAACTGACGTTCAAAAATAAAACATTTGAAAACGGACCATTTTCCACATTTCTGAAGCATGACGTAATGGGGGGGTGTTATCTCTTTTGTCGAAAATCAGCCGTTTTTGCTCGAACATTAAATGCCTCCAAATGGTATTTAATTAACTTCCCGAGCCCCTGGAAGCATGAAAATCACTTTAAACATGCTAATTTTAGCTCTAACACTGATGATCCACCTACAAATGTGAACTGACGTTCAAAAATAAAACATTTGAAAACGGACCATTTTCCACATTTCTGAAGCATGACGTAATGGGGGGGTGTTATCTCTTTTGTCGAAAATCAGCCGTTTTTGCTCGAACATTAAATGCCTCCAAATGGTATTTAATTAACTTCCCGGGGTGAAGAAACCCTTTTTGAGAACTCAGAGTGAGTAAATTGGCCATTTTCATGCACTTATAACCATTCCATAAATCTTGTGTTTTGGGCCCCTGGAAGCATGAAAATCACTTTAAACATGCTAATTTTAGCTCTAACACTGATGATCCACCTACAAATGTGAACTGACGTTCAAAAATAAAACATTTGAAAACGGACCATTTTCCACATTTCTGAAGCATGACATAATGGGGGGGTGTTATCTCTTTTGTCGAAAATCAGCCGTTTTTGCTCGAACATTAAATGCCTCCAAATGGTATTTAATTAACTTCCCGGGGTGAAGAAACCCTTTTTGAGAACTCAGAGTGAGTAAATTGGCCATTTTCATGCACTTTTAACCATTCCATAAATCTTGTGTTTTGGGCCCCTGGAAGCATGAAAATCACTTTAAACATGCTAATTTTAGCTCTAACACTGATGATCCACCTACAAATGTGAACTGACGTTCAAAAATAAAACATTTGAAAACGGACCATTTTCCACATTTCTGAAGCATGACGTAATGGGGGGGTGTTATCTCTTTTGTCGAAAATCAGCCGTTTTTGCTCCAACATTAAATGCCTCCAAATGGTATTTAATTAACTTCCAGAGCCCCTGGAAGCATGAAAATCACTTTAAACATGCTAATTTTAGCTCTAACACTGATGATCCACCTACAAATGTGAACTGACGTTCAAAAATAAAACATTTGAAAACGGACCATTTTCCACATTTCTGAAGCATGACGTAATGGGGGGGTGTTATCTCTTTTGTCGAAAATCAGCCGTTTTTGCTCGAACATTAAATGCCTCCAAATGGTATTTAATTAACTTCCCGAGCCCCTGGAAGCATGAAAATCACTTTAAACATGCTAATTTTAGCTCTAACACTGATGATCCACCTACAAATGTGAACTGACGTTCAAAAATAAAACATTTGAAAACGGACCATTTTCCACATTTCTGAAGCATGACGTAATGGGGGGGTGTTATCTCTTTTGTCGAAAATCAGCCGTTTTTGCTCGAACATTAAATGCCTCCAAATGGTATTTAATTAACTTCCCGGGGTGAAGAAACCCTTTTTGAGAACTCAGAGTGAGTAAATTGGCCATTTTCATGCACTTTTAACCATTCCATAAATCTTGTGTTTTGGGCCCCTGGAAGCATGAAAATCACTTTAAACATGCTAATTTTAGCTCTAACACTGATGATCCACCTACAAATGTGAACTGACGTTCAAAAATAAAACATTTGAAAACGGACCATTTTCCACATTTCTGAAGCATGACGTAATGGGGGGGTGTTATCTCTTTTGTCGAAAATCAGCCGTTTTTGCTCCAACATTAAATGCCTCCAAATGGTATTTATTTCACTTCCCGAGCCCCTGGAAGCATGAAAATCACTTTAAACATGCTAATTTTAGCTCTAACACTGATGATCCACCTACAAATGTGAACTGACGTTCAAAAATAAAACATTTGAAAACGGACCATTTTCCACATTTCTGAAGCATGACGTAATGGGGGGGTGTTATCTCTTTTGTCGAAAATCAGCCGTTTTTGCTCGAACATTAAATGCCTCCAAATGGTATTTAGTTAACTTCCCGGGGTGAAGAAACCCTTTTTGAGAACTCAGAGTGAGTAAATTGGCCATTTTCATGCACTTTTAACCATTCCATAAATCTTGTGTTTTGGGCCCCTGGAAGCATGAAAATCACTTTAAACATGCTAATTTTAGCTCTAACACTGATGATCCACCTACAAATGTGAACTGACGTTCAAAAATAAAACATTTGAAAACGGACCATTTTCCACATTTCTGAAGCATGACGTAATGGGGGGGTGTTATCTCTTTTGTCGAAAATCAGCCGTTTTTGCTCCAACATTAAATGCCTCCAAATGGTATTTAATTAACTTCCCGAGCCCCTGGAAGCATGAAAATCACTTTAAACATGCTAATTTTAGCTCTAACACTGATGATCCACCTACAAATGTGAACTGACGTTCAAAAATAAAACATTTGAAAACGGACCATTTTCCACATTTCTGAAGCATGACGTAATGGGGGGGTGTTATCTCTTTTGTCGAAAATCAGCCGTTTTTGCTCGAACATTAAATGCCTCCAAATGGTATTTAATTAACTTCCCGAGCCCCTGGAAGCATGAAAATCACTTTAAACATGCTAATTTTAGCTCTAACACTGATGATCCACCTACAAATGTGAACTGACGTTCAAAAATAAAACATTTGAAAACGGACCATTTTCCACATTTCTGAAGCATGACGTAATGGGGGGGTGTTATCTCTTTTGTCGAAAATCAGCCGTTTTTGCTCGAACATTAAATGCCTCCAAATGGTATTTAATTAACTTCCCGAGCCCCTGGAAGCATGAAAATCACTTTAAACATGCTAATTTTAGCTCTAACACTGATGATCCACCTACAAATGTGAACTGACGTTCAAAAATAAAACATTTGAAAACGGACCATTTTCCACATTTCTGAAGCATGACGTAATGGGGGGGTGTTATCTCTTTTGTCGAAAATCAGCCGTTTTTGCTCGAACATTAAATGCCTCCAAATGGTATTTAATTAACTTCCCGGGGTGAAGAAACCCTTTTTGAGAACTCAGAGTGAGTAAATTGGCCATTTTCATGCACTTATAACCATTCCATAAATCTTGTGTTTTGGGCCCCTGGAAGCATGAAAATCACTTTAAACATGCTAATTTTAGCTCTAACACTGATGATCCACCTACAAATGTGAACTGACGTTCAAAAATAAAACATTTGAAAACGGACCATTTTCCACATTTCTGAAGCATGACGTAATGGGGGGGTGTTATCTCTTTTGTCGAAAATCAGCCGTTTTTGCTCGAACATTAAATGCCTCCAAATGGTATTTAATTAACTTCCCGGGGTGAAGAAACCCTTTTTGAGAACTCAGAGTGAGTAAATTGGCCATTTTCATGCACTTTTAACCATTCCATAAATCTTGTGTTTTGGGCCCCTGGAAGCATGAAAATCACTTTAAACATGCTAATTTTAGCTCTAACACTGATGATCCACCTACAAATGTGAACTGACGTTCAAAAATAAAACATTTGAAAACGGACCATTTTCCACATTTCTGAAGCATGACGTAATGGGGGGGTGTTATCTCTTTTGTCGAAAATCAGCCGTTTTTGCTCGAACATTAAATGCCTCCAAATGGTATTTAATTAACTTCCCGAGCCCCTGGAAGCATGAAAATCACTTTAAACATGCTAATTTTAGCTCTAACACTGATGATCCACCTACAAATGTGAACTGACGTTCAAAAATAAAACATTTGAAAACGGACCATTTTCCACATTTCTGAAGCATGACGTAATGGGGGGGTGTTATCTCTTTTGTCGAAAATCAGCCGTTTTTGCTCGAACATTAAATGCCTCCAAATGGTATTTAATTAACTTCCCGGGGTGAAGAAACCCTTTTTGAGAACTCAGAGTGAGTAAATTGGCCATTTTCATGCACTTATAACCATTCCATAAATCTTGTGTTTTGGGCCCCTGGAAGCATGAAAATCACTTTAAACATGCTAATTTTAGCTCTAACACTGATGATCCACCTACAAATGTGAACTGACGTTCAAAAATAAAACATTTGAAAACGGACGATTTTCCACATTTCTGAAGCATGACGTAATCGGGGGGTGTTATCTCTTTTGTCGAAAATCAGCCGTTTTTGCTCGAACATTAAATGCCTCCAAATGGTATTTAATTAACTTCCCGGGGTGAAGAAACCCTTTTTGAGAACTCAGAGTGAGTAAATTGGCCATTTTCATGCACTTTTAACCATTCCATAAATCTTGTGTTTTGGGCCCCTGGAAGCATGAAAATCACTTTAAACATGCTAATTTTAGCTCTAACACTGATGATCCACCTACAAATGTGAACTGACGTTCAAAAACTAAAACATTTGAAAACGGACCATTTTCCACATTTCTGAAGCATGACGTAATGGGGGGGTGTTATCTCTTTTGTCGAAAATCAGCCGTTTTTGCTCGAACATAAAATGCCTCCAAATGGTATTTAATTAACTTCCCGAGCCCCTGGAAGCATGAAAATCACTTTAAACATGCTAATTTTAGCTCTAACACTGATGATCCACCTACAAATGTGAACTGACGTTCAAAAATAAAACATTTGAAAACGGACCATTTTCCACATTTCTGAAGCATGACGTAATTGGGGGGTGTTATCTCTTTTGTCGAAAATCAGCCGTTTTTGCTCGAACATTAAATGCCTCCAAATGGTATTTAATTAACTTCCCGAGCCCCTGGAAGCATGAAAATCACTTTAAACATGCTAATTTTAGCTCTAACACTGATGATCCACCTACAAATGTGAACTGACGTTCAACAATAAAACATTTGAAAACGGACCATTTTCCACATTTCTGAAGCATGACGTAATGGGGGGGTGTTATCTCTTTTGTCGAAAATCAGCCGTTTTTGCTCGAACATTAAATGCCTCCAAATGGTATTTATTTCACTTCCCGGGGTGAAGAAACCCTTTTTGAGAACTCAGAGTGAGTAAATTGGCCATTTTCATGCACTTTTAACCATTCCATAAATCTTGTGTTTTGGGCCCCTGGAAGCATGAAAATCACTTTAAACATGCTAATTTTAGCTCTAACACTGATGATCCACCTACAAATGTGAACTGACGTTCAAAAATAAAACATTTGAAAACGGACCATTTTCCACATTTCTGAAGCATGACGTAATGGGGGGGTGTTATCTCTTTTGTCAAAAATCAGCCGTTTTTGCTCGAACATTAAATGCCTCCAAATGGTATTTAATTAACTTCCCGAGCCCCTGGAAGCATGAAAATCACTTTAAACATGCTAATTTTAGCTCTAACACTGATGATCCACCTACAAATGTGAACTGACGTTCAAAAATAAAACATTTGAAAACGGACCATTTTCCACATTTCTGAAGCATGACGTAATGGGGGGGTGTTATCTCTTTTGTCGAAAATCAGCCGTTTTTGCTCGAACATTAAATGCCTCCAAATGGTATTTAATTAACTTCCCGGGGTGAAGAAACCCTTTTTGAGAACTCAGAGTGAGTAAATTGGCCATTTTCATGCACTTTTAACCATTCCATAAATCTTGTGTTTTGGGCCCCTGGAAGCATGAAAATCACTTTAAACATGCTAATTTTAGCTCTAACACTGATGATCCACCTACAAATGTGAACTGACGTTCAAAAATAAAACATTTGAAAACGGACCATTTTCCACATTTCTGAAGCATGACGTAATGGGGGGGTGTTATCTCTTTTGTCGAAAATCAGCTGTTTTTGCTCAAACATTAAATGCCTCCAAATGGTATTTATTTCACTTCCCGGGGTGAAGAAACCCTTTTTGAGAACTCAGAGTGAGTAAATTTGCCATTTTCATGCACTTTTAACCATTCCATTAATCTTGTGTTTTGGGCCCCTGGAAGCATGAAAATCACTTTAAACATGCTAATTTTAGCTCTAACACTGATGATCCACCTACAAATGTGAACTGACGTTCAAAAATAAAACATTTGAAAACGGACCATTTTCCACATTTCTGAAGCATGACGTAATGGGGGGGTGTTATCTCTTTTGTCGAAAATCAACCGTTTTTTCTCGAACATTAAATGCCTCCAAATGGTATTTAATTAACTTCCCGAGCCCCTGGAAGCATGAAAATCACTTTAAACATGCTAATTTTAGCTCTAACACTGATGATCCACCTACAAATGTGAACTGACGTTCAAAAATAAAACATTTGAAAACGGACCATTTTCCACATTTCTGAAGCATGACGGGGGGGTGTTATCTCTTTTGTCGAAAATCAGCCGTTTTTGCTCGAACATTAAATGCCTCCAAATGGTATTTAATTAACTTCCCGAGCCCCTGGAAGCATGAAAATCACTCCAAATGGTATTTAATTAACTTCCCGGGGTGAAGAAACCCTTTTTGAGAACTCAGAGTGAGTAAATTGGCCATTTTCATGCACTTTTAACCATTCCATAAATCTTGTGTTTTGGGCCCCTGGAAGCATGAAAATCACTTTAAACATGCTAATTTTAGCTCTAACACTGATGAGCCACCTACAAATGTGAACTGACGTTCAAAAATAAAACATTTGAAAACGGACCATTTTCCACATTTCTGAAGCATGACTTAATGGGGGGGGTGTTATCTCTTTTGTCGAAAATCAGCCGTTTTTGCTCGAACATTAAATGCCTCCAAATGGTATTTAATTAACTTCCCGAGCCCCTGGAAGCATGAAAATCACTTTAAACATGCTAATTTTAGCTCTAACACTGATGATCCACCTACAAATGTGAACTGACGTTCAAAAATAAAACATTTGAAAACGGACCATTTTCCACATTTCTGAAGCATGACGTAATGGGGGGGTGTTATCTATTTTGTCGAAAATCAGCCGTTTTTGCTCGAACATTAAATGCCTCCAAATGGTATTTAATTAACTTCCCGAGCCCCTGGAAGCATGAAAATCACTTTAAACATGCTAATTTTAGCTCTAACACTGATGATCCACCTACAAATGTGAACTGACGTTCAAAAATAAAACATTTGAAAACGGACCATTTTCCACATTTCTGAAGCATGACGTAATGGGGGGGTGTTATCTCTTTTGTCGAAAATCAGCCGTTTTTGCTCGAACATTAAATGCCTCCAAATGGTATTTAATTAACTTCCCGGGGTGAAGAAACCCTTTTTGAGAACTCAGAGTGAGTAAATTGGCCATTTTCATGCACTTTTAACCATTCCATAAATCTTGTGTTTTGGGCCCCTGGAAGCATGAAAATCACTTTAAACATGCTAATTTTAGCTCTAACACTGATGATCCACCTACAAATGTGAACTGACGTTCAAAAATAAAACATTTGAAAACGGACCATTTTCCACATTTCTGAAGCATGACGTAATGGGGGGGTGTTATCTCTTTTGTCGAAAATCAGCCGTTTTTGCTCGAACATTAAATGCCTCCAAATGGTATTTAATTAACTTCCCGAGCCCCTGGAAGCATGAAAATCACTTTAAACATGCTACTTTTAGCTCTAACACTGATGATCCACCTACAAATGTGAACTGACGTTCAAAAATAAAACATTTGAAAACGGACCATTTTCCACATTTCTGAAGCATGACGTAATGGGGGGGGTGTTATCTCTTTTGTCGAAAATCAGCCGTTTTTGCTCGAACATTAAATGCCTCCAAATGGTATTTATTTCACTTCCCGGGGTGAAGAAACCCTTTTTGAGAACTCAGAGTGAGTAAATTGGCCATTTTCATGCACTTTTAACCATTCCATAAATCTTGTGTTTTGGGCCCCTGGAAGCATGAAAATCACTTTAAACATGCTAATTTTAGCTCTAACACTGATGATCCACCTACAAATGTGAACTGACGTTCAAAAATAAAACATTTGAAAACGGACCATTTTCCACATTTCTGAAGCATGACATAATGGGGGGGTGTTATCTCTTTTGTCGAAAATCAGCCGTTTTTGCTCGAACATTAAATGCCTCCAAATGGTATTTAATTAACTTCCCGAGCCCCTGGAAGCATGAAAATCACTTTAAACATGCTAATTTTAGCTCTAACACTGATGATCCACCTACAAATGTGAACTGACGTTCAAAAATAAAACATTTGAAAACGGACCATTTTCCACATTTCTGAAGCATGACGTAATGGGGGGGTGTTATCTCTTTTGTCGAAAATCAGCCGTTTTTGCTCGAACATTAAATGCCTCCAAATGGTATTTAATTAACTTCCCGAGCCCCTGGAAGCATGAAAATCACTTTAAACATGCTAATTTTAGCTCTAACACTGATGATCCACCTACAAATGTGAACTGACGTTCAAAAATAAAACATTTGAAAACGGACCATTTTCCACATTTCTGAAGCATGACGTTAGGGGGGGGGTGTTATCTCTTTTGTCGAAAATCAGCCGTTTTTGCTCGAACATTAAATGCCTCCAAATGGTATTTAATTAACTTCCCGGGGTGAAGAAACCCTTTTTGAGAACTCAGAGTGAGTAAATTGGCCATTTTCATGCACTTTTAACCATTCCATAAATCTTGTGTTTTGGGCCCCTGGAAGCATGAAAATCACTTTAAACATGCTAATTTTAGCTCTAACACTGATGATCCACCTACAAATGTGAACTGACGTTCAAAAATAAAACATTTGAAAACGGACCATTTTCCACATTTCTGAAGCATGACGTAATGGGGGGGTGTTATCTCTTTTGTCGAAAATCAGCCGTTTTTGCTCGAACATTAAATGCCTCCAAATGGTATTTAATTAACTTCCCGAGCCCCTGGAAGCATGAAAATCACTTTAAACATGCTAATTTTAGCTCTAACACTGATGATCCACCTACAAATGTGAACTGACGTTCAAAAATAAAACATTTGAAAACGGACCATTTTCCACATTTCTGAAGCATGACGTAATGGGGGGGTGTTATCTCTTTTATCGAAAATCAGCCGTTTTTGCTCGAACATTAAATGCCTCCAAATGGTATTTAATTAACTTCCCGAGCCCCTGGAAGCATGAAAATCACTTTAAACATGCTAATTTTAGCTCTAACACTGATGATCCACCTACAAATGTGAACTGACGTTCAAAAATAAAACATTTGAAAACGGACCATTTTCCACATTTCTGAAGCATGACGTAATGGGGGGGTGTTATCTCTTTTGTCGAAAATCAGCCGTTTTTGCTCGAACATTAAATGCCTCCAAATGGTATTTATTTCACTTCCCGAGCCCCTGGAAGCATGAAAATCACTTTAAACATGCTAATTTTAGCTCTAACACTGATGATCCACCTACAAATGTGAACTGACGTTCAAAAATAAAACATTTGAAAACGGACCATTTTCCACATTTCTGAAGCATGACGTAATGGGGGGGTGTTATCTCTTTTGTCGAAAATCAGCCGTTTTTGCTCGAACATTAAATGCCTCCAAATGGTATTTAATTAACTTCCCGGGGTGAAGAAACCCTTTTTGAGAACTCAGAGTGAGTAAATTGGCCATTTTCATGCACTTTTAACCATTCCATAAATCTTGTGTTTTGGGCCCCTGGAAGCATGAAAATCACTTTAAACATGCTAATTTTAGCTCTAACACTGATGATCCACCTACAAATGTGAACTGACGTTCAAAAATAAAACATTTGAAAACGGACCATTTTCCACATTTCTGAAGCATGACGTAATGGGGGGGTGTTATCTCTTTTGTCGAAAATCAGCCGTTTTTGCTCGAACATTAAATGCCTCCAAATGGTATTTAATTAACTTCCCGAGCCCCTGGAAGCATGAAAATCACTTTAAACATGCTAATTTTAGCTCTAACACTGATGATCCACCTACAAATGTGAACTGACGTTCAAAAATAAAACATTTGAAAACGGACCATTTTCCACATTTCTGAAGCATGACGTAATGGGGGGGTGTTATCTCTTTTGTCGAAAATCAGCCGTTTTTGCTCGAACATTAAATGCCTCCAAATGGTATTTAATTAACTTCCCGGGGTGAAGAAACCCTTTTTGAGAACTCAGAGTGAGTAAATTGGCCATTTTCATGCACTTTTAACCATTCCATAAATCTTGTGTTTTGGGCCCCTGGAAGCATGAAAATCACTTTAAACATGCTAATTTTAGCTCTAACACTGATGATCCACCTACAAATGTGAACTGACGTTCAAAAATAAAACATTTGAAAACGGACCATTTTCCACATTTCTGAAGCATGACGTAATGGGGGGGTGTTATCTCTTTTGTCGAAAATCAGCCGTTTTTGCTCGAACATTAAATGCCTCCAAATGGTATTTAATTAACTTCCCGAGCCCCTGGAAGCATGAAAATCACTTTAAACATGCTAATTTTAGCTCTAACACTGATGATCCACCTACAAATGTGAACTGACGTTCAAAAATAAAACATTTGAAAACGGACCATTTTCCACATTTCTGAAGCATGACGTAATGGGGGGGGTGTTATCTCTTTTGTCGAAAATCAGCCGTTTTTGCTCGAACATTAAATGCCTCCAAATGGTATTTATTTCACTTCCCGGGGTGAAGAAACCCTTTTTGAGAACTCAGAGTGAGTAAATTGGCCATTTTCATGCACTTTTAACCATTCCATAAATCTTGTGTTTTGGGCCCCTGGAAGCATGAAAATCACTTTAAACATGCTAATTTTAGCTCTAACACTGATGATCCACCTACAAATGTGAACTGACGTTCAAAAATAAAACATTTGAAAATGGACCATTTTCCACATTTCTGAAGCATGACGTAATGGGGGGGGTGTTATCTCTTTTGTCGAAAATCAGCCGTTTTTGCTCGAACATTAAATGCCTCCAAATGGTATTTAATTAACTTCCCGAGCCCCAGGAAGCATGAAAATCACTTTAAACATGCTAATTTTAGCTCTAACACTGATGATCCACCTACAAATGTGAACTGACGTTCAAAAATAAAACATTTGAAAACGGACCATTTTCCACATTTCTGAAGCATGACGTAATGGGGGGGTGTTATCTCTTTTGTCGAAAATCAGCCGTTTTTGCTCGAACATTAAATGCCTCCAAATGGTATTTAATTAACTTCCCGAGCCCCTGGAAGCATGAAAATCACTTTAAACATGCTAATTTTAGCTCTAACACTGATGATCCACCTACAAATGTGAACTGACGTTCAAAAATAAAACATTTGAAAACGGACCATTTTCCACATTTCTGAAGCATGACGTAATGGGGGGGTGTTATCTCTTTTGTCGAAAATCAGCCGTTTTTGCTCGAACATTAAATGCCTCCAAATGGTATTTAATTAACTTCCCGAGCCCCTGGAAGCATGAAAATCACTTTAAACATGCTAATTTTAGCTCTAACACTGATGATCCACCTACAAATGTGAACTGACGTTCAAAAATAAAACATTTGAAAACGGACCATTTTCCACATTTCTGAAGCATGACGTAATGGGGGGGTGTTATCTCTTTTATCGAAAATCAGCCGTTTTTGCTCGAACATTAAATGCCTCCAAATGGTATTTAATTAACTTCCCGAGCCCCTGGAAGCATGAAAATCACTTTAAACATGCTAATTTTAGCTCTAACACTGATGATCCACCTACAAATGTGAACTGACGTTCAAAAATAAAACATTTGAAAACGGACCATTTTCCACATTTCTGAAGCATGACGTAATGGGGGGGTGTTATCTCTTTTGTCGAAAATCAGCCGTTTTTGCTCGAACATTAAATGCCTCCAAATGGTATTTATTTCACTTCCCGAGCCCCTGGAAGCATGAAAATCACTTTAAACATGCTAATTTTAGCTCTAACACTGATGATCCACCTACAAATGTGAACTGACGTTCAAAAATAAAACATTTGAAAACGGACCATTTTCCACATTTCTGAAGCATGACGTAATGGGGGGGTGTTATCTCTTTTGTCGAAAATCAGCCGTTTTTGCTCGAACATTAAATGCCTCCAAATGGTATTTAATTAACTTCCCGGGGTGAAGAAACCCTTTTTGAGAACTCAGAGTGAGTAAATTGGCCATTTTCATGCACTTTTAACCATTCCATAAATCTTGTGTTTTGGGCCCCTGGAAGCATGAAAATCACTTTAAACATGCTAATTTTAGCTCTAACACTGATGATCCACCTACAAATGTGAACTGACGTTCAAAAATAAAACATTTGAAAACGGACCATTTTCCACATTTCTGAAGCATGACGTAATGGGGGGGTGTTATCTCTTTTGTCGAAAATCAGCCGTTTTTGCTCGAACATTAAATGCCTCCAAATGGTATTTAATTAACTTCCCGAGCCCCTGGAAGCATGAAAATCACTTTAAACATGCTAATTTTAGCTCTAACACTGATGATCCACCTACAAATGTGAACTGACGTTCAAAAATAAAACATTTGAAAACGGACCATTTTCCACATTTCTGAAGCATGACGTAATGGGGGGGTGTTATCTCTTTTGTCGAAAATCAGCCGTTTTTGCTCGAACATTAAATGCCTCCAAATGGTATTTAATTAACTTCCCGGGGTGAAGAAACCCTTTTTGAGAACTCAGAGTGAGTAAATTGGCCATTTTCATGCACTTTTAACCATTCCATAAATCTTGTGTTTTGGGCCCCTGGAAGCATGAAAATCACTTTAAACATGCTAATTTTAGCTCTAACACTGATGATCCACCTACAAATGTGAACTGACGTTCAAAAATAAAACATTTGAAAACGGACCATTTTCCACATTTCTGAAGCATGACGTAATGGGGGGGTGTTATCTCTTTTGTCGAAAATCAGCCGTTTTTGCTCGAACATTAAATGCCTCCAAATGGTATTTAATTAACTTTCCGAGCCCCTGGAAGCATGAAAATCACTTTAAACATGCTAATTTTAGCTCTAACACTGATGATCCACCTACAAATGTGAACTGACGTTCAAAAATAAAACATTTGAAAACGGACCATTTTCCACATTTCTGAAGCATGACGTAATGGGGGGGGTGTTATCTCTTTTGTCGAAAATCAGCCGTTTTTGCTAGAACATTAAATGCCTCCAAATGGTATTTATTTCACTTCCCGGGGTGAAGAAACCCTTTTTGAGAACTCAGAGTGAGTAAATTGGCCATTTTCATGCACTTTTAACCATTCCATAAATCTTGTGTTTTGGGCCCCTGGAAGCATGAAAATCACTTTAAACATGCTAATTTTAGCTCTAACACTGATGATCCACCTACAAATGTGAACTGACGTTCAAAAATAAAACATTTGAAAACGGACCATTTTCCACATTTCTGAAGCATGACGTAATGGGGGGTGTTATCTCTTTTGTCGAAAATCAGCCGTTTTTGCTCGAACATTAAATGCCTCCAAATGGTATTTAATTAACTTCCCGAGCCCCTGGAAGCATGAAAATCACTTTAAACATGCTAATTTTAGCTCTAACACTGATGATCCACCTACAAATGTGAACTGACGTTCAAAAATAAAACATTTGAAAACGGACCATTTTCCACATTTCTGAAGCATGACGTAATGGGGGGGTGTTATCTCTTTTGTCGAAAATCAGCCGTTTTTGCTCGAACATTAAATGCCTCCAAATGGTATTTAATTAACTTCCCGGGGTGAAGAAACCCTTTTTGAGAACTCAGAATGAGTAAATTGGCCATTTTCATGCACTTTTAACCATTCCATAAATCTTGTGTTTTGGGCCCCTGGAAGCATGAAAATCACTTTAAACATGCTAATTTTAGCTCTAACACTGATGATCCACCTACAAATGTGAACTGACGTTCAAAAATAAAACATTTGAAAACGGACCATTTTCCACATTTCTGAAGCATGACGTAATGGGGGGGTGTTATCTCTTTTGTCGAAAATCAGCCGTTTTTGCTCGAACATTAAATGCCTCCAAATGGTATTTATTTCACTTCCCGAGCCCCTGGAAGCATGAAAATCACTTTAAACATGCTAATTTTAGCTCTAACACTGATGATCCACCTACAAATGTGAACTGACGTTCACAAATAAAACATTTGAAAACGGACCATTTTCCACATTTCTGAAGCATGACGTAATGGGGGGGTGTTATCTCTTTTGTCGAAAATCAGCCGTTTTTGCTCGAACATTAAATGCCTCCAAATGGTATTTAATTAACTTCCCGGGGTGAAGAAACCCTTTTTGAGAACTCAGAGTGAGTAAATTGGCCATTTTCATGCACTTTTAACCATTCCATAAATCTTGTGTTTTGGGCCCCTGGAAGCATGAAAATCACTTTAAACATGCTAATTTTAGCTCTAACACTTATGATCCACCTACAAATGTGAACTGACGTTCAAAAATAAAACATTTGAAAACGGACCATTTTCCACATTTCTGAAGCATGACGTAATGGGGGGGTGTTATCTCTTTTGTCGAAAATCAGCCGTTTTTGCTCGAACATTAAATGCCTCCAAATGGTATTTAATTAACTTCCCGAGCCCCTGGAAGCATGAAAATCACTTTAAACATGCTAATTTTAGCTCTAACACTGATGATCCACCTACAAATGTGAACTGACGTTCAAAAATAAAACATTTGAAAACGGACCATTTTCCACATTTCTGAAGCATGACGTAATCGGGGGGTGTTATCTCTTTTGTCGAAAATCGGCCGTTTTTGCTCGAACATTAAATGCCTCCAAATGGTATTTATTTCACTTCCCGAGCCCCTGGAAGCATGAAAATCACTTTAAACATGCTAATTTTAGCTCTAACACTGATGATCCACCTACAAATGTGAACTGACGTTCAAAAATAAAACATTTGAAAACGGACCATTTTCCACATTTCTGAAGCATGACGTAATGGGGGGTGTTATCTCTTTTGTCGAAAATCAGCCGTTTTTGCTCGAACATTAAATGCCTCCAAATGGTATTTAATTAACTTCCCGAGCCCCTGGAAGCATGAAAATCACTTTAAACATGCTAATTTTAGCTCTAACACTGATGATCCACCTACAAATGTGAACTGACGTTCAAAAATAAAACATTTGAAAACGGACCATTTTCCACATTTCTGAAGCATGACGTAATGGGGGGGTGTTATCTCTTTTGTTGAAAATCAGCCGTTTTTGCTCGAACATTAAATGCCTCCAAATGGTATTTAATTAACTTCCCGGGGTGAAGAAACCCTTTTTGAGAACTCAGAGTGAGTAAATTGGCCATTTTCATGCACTTTTAACCATTCCATAAATCTTGTGTTTTGGGCCCCTGGAAGCATGAAAATCACTTTAAACATGCTAATTTTAGCTCTAATACTGATGATCCACCTACAAATGTGAACTGACATTCAAAAATAAAACATTTGAAAACGGACCATTTTCCACATTTCTGAAGCATGACGTAATGGGGGGGTGTTATCTCTTTTGTCGAAAATCAGCCGTTTTTGCTCGAACATTAAATGCCTCCAAATGGTATTTATTTCACTTCCCGGGGTGAAGAAACCCTTTTTGAGAACTCAGAGTGAGTAAATTGGCCATTTTCATGCACTTTTAACCATTCCATTAATCGTGTGTTTTGGGCCCCTGGAAGCATGAAAATCACTTTAAACATGCTAATTTTAGCTCTAACACTGATGATCCACCTACAAATGTGAACTGACGTTCAAAAATAAAACATTTGAAAACGGACCATTTTCCACATTTCTGAAGCATGACGTAATGGGGGGGTGTTATCTCTTTTGTCGAAAATCAGCCGTTTTTGCTCGAACATGAAATGCCTCCAAATGGTATTTAATTAACTTCCCGAGCCCCTGGAAGCATGAAAATCACTTTAAACATGCTAATTTTAGCTCTAACACTGATGATCCACCTACAAATGTGAACTGACGTTCAAAAATAAAACATTTGAAAACGGACCATTTTCCACATTTCTGAAGCATGACGTAATGGGGGGGTGTTATCTCTTTTGTCGAAAATCAGCCGTTTTTGCTCGAACATTAAATGCCTCCAAATGGTATTTAATTAACTTCCCGAGCCACTGGAAGCATGAAAATCACTTTAAACATGCTAATTTTAGCTCTAACACTGATGATCCACCTACAAATGTGAACTGACGTTCAAAAATAAAACATTTGAAAACGGACCATTTTCCACATTTCTGAAGCATGACGTAATGGGGGGGTGTTATCTCTTTTGTCGAAAATCAGCCGTTTTTGCTCGAACATTAAATGCCTCCAAATGGTATTTAATTAACTTCCCGGGGTGAAGAAACCCTTTTTGAGAACTCAGAGTGAGTAAATTGGCCATTTTCATGCACTTTTAACCATTCCATAAATCTTGTGTTTTGGGCCCCTGGAAGCATGAAAATCCCTTTAAACATGCTAATTTTAGCTCTAACACTGATAATCCACCTACAAATGTGAACTGACGTTCAAAAATAAAACATTTGAAAACGGACCATTTTCCACATTTCTGAAGCATGACGTAATGGGGAAGTGTTATCTCTTTTGTCGAAAATCAGCCGTTTTTGCTCGAACATTAAATGCCTCCAAATGGTATTTATTTCACTTCCCGAGCCCCTGGAAGCATGAAAATCACTTTAAACATGCTAATTTTAGCTCTAACACTGATGATCCACCTACAAATGTGAACTGACGTTCACAAATAAAACATTTGAAAACGGACCATTTTCCACATTTCTGAAGCATGACGTAATGGGGGGGTGTTATCTCTTTTGTCGAAAATCAGCCGTTTTTGCTCGAACATTAAATGCCTCCAAATGGTATTTAATTAACTTCCCGGGGTGAAGAAACCCTTTTTGAGAACTCAGAGTGAGTAAATTGGCCATTTTCATGCACTTTTAACCATTCCATAAATCTTGTGTTTTGGGCCCCTGGAAGCATGAAAATCACTTTAAACATGCTAATTTTAGCTCTAACACTGATGATCCACCTACAAATGTGAACTGACGTTCAAAAATAAAACATTTGAAAACTGACCATTTTCCACATTTCTGAAGCATGACGTAATGGGGGGTTGTTATCTCTTTTGTCGAAAATCAGCCGTTTTTGCTCGAACATTAAATGCCTCCAAATGGTATTTAATTAACTTCCCGAGCCCCTGGAAGCATGAAAATCACTTTAAACATGCTAATTTTAGCTCTAACACTGATGATCCACCTACAAATGTGAACTGACGTTCAAAAATAAAACATTTGAAAACGGACCATTTTCCACATTTCTGAAGCATGACGTAATGGGGGGGTGTTATCTCTTTTGTCGAAAATCAGCCGTTTTTGCTCGAACATTAAATGCCTCCAAATGGTATTTAATTAACTTCCCAAGCCCCTGGAAGCATGAAAATCACTTTAAACATGCTAATTTTAGCTCTAACACTGATGATCCACCTACAAATGTGAACTGACGTTCAAAAACAAAACATTTGAAAACGGACCATTTTCCATATTTCTGAAGCATGACGTAATGGGGGGGTGTTATCTCTTTTGTCGAAAATCAGCCGTTTTTGCTCGAACATTAAATGCCTCCAAATGGTATTTAATTAACTTCCCGGGGTGAAGACACCCTTTTTGAGAACTCAGAGTGAGTAAATTGGCCATTTTCATGCACTTTTAACCATTCCATAAATCTTGTGTTTTGGGCCCCTGGAAGCATGAAAATCACTTTAAACATGCTAATTTTAGCTCTAACACTGATGATCCACCTACAAATGTGAACTGACGTTCAAAAATAAAACATTTGAAAACGGACCATTTTCCACATTTCTGAAGCATGACGTAATGGGGGGGTGTTATCTCTTTTGTCGAAAATCAGCCGTTTTTGCTCGAACATTAAATGCCTCCAAATGGTATTTAATTAACTTCCCGAGCCCCTGGAAGCATGAAAATCACTTTAAACATGCTAATTTTAGCTCTAACACTGATGATCCACCTACAAATGTGAACTGACGTTCAAAAATAAAACATTTGAAAACGGACCATTTTCCACATTTCTGAAGCATGACGTAATGGGGGGGGTGTTATCTCTTTTGACGAAAATCAGCCGTTTTTGCTCGAACATTAAATGCCTACAAATGGTATTTAATTAACTTCCCGGGGTGAAGAAACCCGTTTTGAGAACTCAGAGTGAGTAAATTGGCCATTTTCATGCACTTTTAACCATTCCATAAATCTTGTGTTTTGGGCCCCTGGAAGCATGAAAATCACTTTAAACATGCTAATTTTAGCTCTAACACTGATGATCCACCTACAAATGTGAACTGACGTTCAAAAATAAAACATTTGAAAACGGACCATTTTCCACATTTCTGAAGCATGACGTAATGGGGAGGTGTTATCTCTTTTGTCGAAAATCAGCCGTTTTTGCTCGAACATTAAATGCCTCCAAATGGTATTTAATTAACTTCCTGAGCCCCTGGAAGCATGAAAATCACTTTAAACATGCTAATTTTAGCTCTAACACTGATGATCCACCTACAAATGTGAACTGACGTTCAAAAATAAAACATTTGAAAACGGACCATTTTCCACATTTCTGAAGCATGACGTAATGGGGGGGTGTTATCTCTTTTGTCGAAAATCAGCCGTTTTTGCTCGAACATTAAATGCCTCCAAATGGTATTTAATTAACTTCCCGGGGTGAAGAAACCCTTTTTGAGAACTCAGAGTGAGTAAATTGGCCATTTTCATGCACTTTTAACCATTCCATAAATCTTGTGTTTTGGGCCCCTGGAAGCATGAAAATCACTTTAAACATGCTAATTTTAGCTCTAACACTGATGATCCACCTACAAATGTGAACTGACGTTCAAAAATAAAACATTTGAAAACGGACCATTTTCCACATTTCTGAAGCATGACGTAATGGGGGGTTGTTATCTCTTTTGTCGAAAATCAGCCGTTTTTGCTCGAACATTAAATGCCTCCAAATGGTATTTAATTAACTTCCCGAGCCCCTGGAAGCATGAAAATCACTTTAAACATGCTAATTTTAGCTCTAACACTGATGATCCACCTACAAATGTGAACTGACGTTCAAAAATAAAACATTTGAAAACGGACCATTTTCCACATTTCTGAAGCATGACGTAATGGGGGGGTGTTATCTCTTTTGTCGAAAATCAGCCGTTTTTGCTCGAACATTAAATGCCTCCAAATGGTATTTAATTAACTTCCCGAGCCCCTGGAAGCATGAAAATCACTTTAAACATGCTAATTTTAGCTCTAACACTGATGATCCACCTACAAATGTGAACTGACGTTCAAAAACAAAACATTTGAAAACGGACCATTTTCCACATTTCTGAAGCATGACGTAATGGGGGGGTGTTATCTCTTTTGTCGAAAATCAGCCGTTTTTGCTCGAACATTAAATGCCTCCAAATGGTATTTAATTAACTTCCCGGGGTGAAGACACCCTTTTTGAGAACTCAGAGTGAGTAAATTGGCCATTTTCATGCACTTTTAACCATTCCATAAATCTTGTGTTTTGGGCCCCTGGAAGCATGAAAATCACTTTAAACATGCTAATTTTAGCTCTAACACTGATGATCCACCTACAAATGTGAACTGACGTTCAAAAATAAAACATTTGAAAACGGACCATTTTCCACATTTCTGAAGCATGACGTAATGGGGGGGTGTTATCTCTTTTGTCGAAAATCAGCCGTTTTTGCTCGAACATTAAATGCCTCCAAATGGTATTTAATTAACTTCCCGAGCCCCTGGAAGCATGAAAATCACTTTAAACATGCTAATTTTAGCTCTAACACTGATGATCCACCTACAAATGTGAACTGACGTTCAAAAATAAAACATTTGAAAACGGACCATTTTCCACATTTCTGAAGCATGACGTAATGGGGGGGGTGTTATCTCTTTTGACGAAAATCAGCCGTTTTTGCTCGAACATTAAATGCCTACAAATGGTATTTAATTAACTTCCCGGGGTGAAGAAACCCGTTTTGAGAACTCAGAGTGAGTAAATTGGCCATTTTCATGCACTTTTAACCATTCCATAAATCTTGTGTTTTGGGCCCCGGGAAGCATGAAAATCACTTTAAACATGCTAATTTTAGCTCTAACACTGATGATCCACCTACAAATGTGAACTGACGTTCAAAAATAAAACATTTGAAAACGGACCATTTTCCACATTTCTGAAGCATGACGTAATGGGGGGGGTGTTATCTCTTTTGTCGAAAATCAGCCGTTTTTGCTCGAACATTAAATGCCTCCAAATGGTATTTATTTCACTTCCCGAGCCCCTGGAAGCATGAAAATCACTTTAAACATGCTAATTTTAGCTCTAACACTGATGCTCCACCTACAAATGTGAACTGACGTTCAAAAATAAAACATTTGAAAACGGACCATTTTCCACATTTCTGAAGCATGACGTAATGGGGGGGTGTTATCTCTTTTGTCGAAAATCAGCAGTTTTTGCTCGAACATTAAATGCCTCCAAATGGTATTTAATTAACTTCCCGGGGTGAAGAAACCCTTTTTGAGAACTCAGAGTGAGTAAATTGGGCATTTTCATGCACTTTTAACCATTCCATAAATCTTGTGTTTTGGGCCCCTGGAAGCATGAAAATCACTTTAAACATGCTAATTTTAGCTCTAACACTGATGATCCACCTACAAATGTGAACTGACGTTCAAAAATAAAACATTTGAAAACGGACCATTTTACACATTTCTGAAGCATGACGTAATGGGGGGGTGTTATCTCTTTTGTCGAAAATCAGCCGTGTTTGCTCGAACATTAAATGCCTCCAAATGGTATTTAATTAACTTCCCGAGCCCCTGGAAGCATGAAAATCACTTTAAACATGCTAATTTTAGCTCTAACACTGATGATCCACCTACAAATGTGAACTGACGTTCAAAAATAAAACATTTGAAAACGGACCATTTTCCACATTTCTGAAGCATGACGTAATGGGGGGGTGTTATCTCTTTTGTCGAAAATCAGCCGTTTTTGCTCGAACATTAAATGCCTCCAAATGGTATTTATTTCACTTCCCGGGGTGAAGAAACCCTTTTTGAGAACTCAGAGTGAGTAAATTGGCCATTTTCATGCACTTTTAACCATTCCATTAATCTTGTGTTTTGGGCCCCTGGAAGCATGAAAATCACTTTAAACATGCTAATTTTAGCTCTAACACTGATGATCCACCTACAAATGTGAACTGACGTTCAAAAATAAAACATTTGAAAACGGACCATTTTCCACATTTCTGAAGCATGACGTAATGGGGGGGTGTTATCTCTTTTGTCGAAAATCAGCCGTTTTTGCTCGAACATTAAATGCCTCCAAATGGTATTTAATTAACTTCCCGAGCCCCTGGAAGCATGAAAATCACTTTAAACATGCTAATTTTAGTTCTAACACTGATGATCCACCTACAAATGTGAACTGACGTTCAAAAATAAAACATTTGAAAACGGACCATTTTCCACATTTCTGAAGCATGACGTAATGGGGGGGTGTTATCTCTTTTGTCGAAAATCAGCCGTTTTTGCTCGAACATTAAATGCCTCCAAATGGTATTTATTTCACTTCCCGAGCCCCTGGAAGCATGAAAATCACTTTAAACATGCTAATTTTAGCTCTAACACTGATGATCCACCTACAAATGTGAACTGACGTTCAAAAATAAAACATTTGAAAACGGACCATTTTCCATATTTCTGAAGCATGACGTAATGGGGGGGTGTTATCTCTTTTGTCGAAAATCAGCCGTTTTTGGTCGAACATTAAATGCCTCCAAATGGTATTTATTTCACTTCCCAAGCCCCTGGAAGCATGAAAATCACTTTAAACATGCTAATTTTAGCTCTAACACTGATGATCCACCTACAAATGTGAACTGACGTTCAAAAATAAAACATTTGAAAACGGACCATTTTCCACATTTCTGAAGCATGACGTAATGGGGGGGTGTTATCTCTTTTGTCGAAAATCAGCCGTTTTTGCTCGAACATTAAATGCCTCCAAATGGTATTTAATTAACTTCCCGAGCCCCTGGAAGCATGAAAATCACTTTAAACATGCTAATTTTAGCTCTAACACTGATGATCCACCTACAAATGTGAACTGACGTTCAAAAATAAAACATTTGAAAACTGACCATTTTCCACATTTCTGAAGCATGACGTAATGGGGGGGTGTTATCTCTTTTGTCGAAAATCAGCCGTTTTTGCTCGAACATTAAATGCCTCCAAATGGTATTTAATTAACTTACCGAGCCCCTGGAAGCATGAAAATCACTTTAAACATGCTAATTTTAGCTCTAACACTGATGATCCACCTACAAATGTGAACTGACGTTCAAAAATAAAACATTTGAAAACGGACCATTTTCCACATTTCTGAAGCATGACGTAATGGGGGGGTGTTATCTCTTTTGTCGAAAATCAGCCGTTTTTGCTCGAACATTAAATGCCTCCAAATGGTATTTATTTCACTTCCCGGGGTGAAGAAACCCTTTTTGAGAACTCAGAGTGAGTAAATTGGCCATTTTCATGCACTTTTAACCATTCCATAAATCTTGTGTTTTGGGCCCCTGGAAGCATGAAAATCACTTTAAACGTGCTAATTTTAGCTCTAACACTGATGATCCACCTACAAATGTGAACTGACGTTCAAAAATAAAACATTTGAAAACGGACCATTTTCCATATTTCTGAAGCATGACGTAATGGGGGGGTGTTATCTCTTTTGTCGAAAATCAGCCGTTTTTGCTCGAACATTAAATGCCTACAAAATGGTATTTCATTAACTTCCCGAGCCCCTGGAAGCATGAAAATCACTTTAAACATGCTAATTTTAGCTCTAACACTGATGATCCACCTACAAATGTGAACTGACGTTCAAAAATAAAACATTTGAAAACGGACCATTTTCCACATTTCTGAAGCATGACGTAATGGGGGGGTGTTATCTCTTTTGTCGAAAATCAGCCGTTTTTGCTCGAACATTAAATGCCTCCAAATGGTATTTAATTAACTTCCCGGGGTGAAGAAACCCTTTTTGAGAACTCAGAGTGATTAAATTGGCCATTTTCATGCACTTATAACCATTCCATAAATCTTGTGTTTTGGGCCCCTGGAAGCATGAAAATCACTTTAAACATGCTAATTTTACCTCTAACACTGATGATCCACATACAAATGTGAACTGACGTTCAAAAATAAAACATTTGAAAACGGACCATTTTCCACATTTCTGAAGCATGACGTAATGGGGGGGGTGTTATCTCTTTTGTCGAAAATCAGCCGTTTTTGCTCGAACATTAAATGCCTCCAAATGGTATTTAATTAACTTCCCGAGCCCCTGGAAGCATGAAAATCACTTTAAACATGCTAATTTTAGCTCTAACACTGATGATCCACCTACAAATGTGAACTGACGTTCAAAAATAAAACATTTGAAAACGGACCATTTTCCACATTTCTGAAGCATGACGTAATGGGGGGGGTGTTATCTCTTTTGTCGAAAATCAGCCGTTTTTGCTCGAACATTAAATGCCTCCAAATGGTATTTAATTAACTTCCCGGGGTGAAGAAACCCTTTTTGAGAACTCAGAGTGAGTAAATTGGCCATTTTCATGCACTTTTAACCATTCCATAAATCTTGTGTTTTGGGCCCCTGGAAGCATGAAAATCACTTTAAACATGCTAATTTTAGCTCTAACACTGATGATCCACCTACAAATGTGAACTGACGTTCAAAAATAAAACATTTGAAAACGGACCATTTTCCACATTTCTGAAGCATGACGTAATGGGGGGGTGTTATCTCTTTTGTCGAAAATCAGCCGTTTTTGCTCGAACATTAAATGCCTCCAAATGGTATTTATTTCACTTCCCGGGGTGAAGAAACCCTTTTTGAGAACTCAGAGTGAGTAAATTGGCCATTTTCATGCACTTTTAACCATTCCATTAATCGTGTGTTTTGGGCCCCTGGAAGCATGAAAATCACTTTAAACATGCTAATTTGAGCTCTAACACTGATGATCCACCTACAAATGTGAACTGACGTTCAAAAATAAAACATTTGAAAACGGACCATTTTCCACATTTCTGAAGCATGACGTAATGGGGGGTGTTATCTCTTTTGTCGAAAATCAGCCGTTTTTGCTCGAACATTAAATGCCTCCAAATGGTATTTAATTAACTTCCCGAGCCCCTGGAAGCATGAAAATCACTTTAAACATGCTAATTTTAGCTCTAACACTGATGATCCACCTACAAATGTGAACTGACGTTCAAAAATAAAACATTTGAAAACGGACCATTTTCCACATTTCTGAAGCATGACGTAATGGGGGGGTGTTATCTCTTTTGTCGAAAATCAGCCGTTTTTGCTCGAACATTAAATGCCTCCAAATGGTATTTAATTAACTTCCCGGGGTGAAGAAACCCTTTTTGAGAACTCAGAGTGAGTAAATTGGCCATTTTCATGCACTTTTAACCATTCCATAAATCTTGTGTTTTGGGCCCCTGGAAGCATGAAAATCACTTTAAACATGCTAATTTTAGCTCTAACACTGATGATCCACCTACAAATGTGAACTGACGTTCAAAAATAAAACATTTGAAAACGGACCATTTTCCACATTTCTGAAGCATGACGTAATGGGGGGGTGTTATCTCTTTTGTCGAAAATCAGCCGTTTTTGCTCGAACATTAAATGCCTCCAAATGGTATTTATTTCACTTCCCGAGCCCCTGGAAACATGAAAATCACTTTAAACATGCTAATTTTAGCTCTAACACTGATGATCCACCTACAAATGTGAACTGACGTTCACAAATAAAACATTTGAAAACGGACCATTTTCCACATTTCTGAAGCATGACGTAATGGGGGGGTGTTATCTCTTTTGTCGAAAATCAGCCGTTTTTGCTCGAACATTAAATGCCTCCAAATGGTATTTAATTAACTTCCCGGGGTGAAGAAACCCTTTTTGAGAACTCAGAGTGAGTAAATTGGCCATTTTCATGCACTTTTAACCATTCCATAAATCTTGTGTTTTGGGCCCCTGGAAGCATGAAAATCACTTTAAACATGCTAATTTTAGCTCTAACACTGATGATCCACCTACAAATGTGAACTGACGTTCAAAAATAAAACATTTGAAAACGGACCATTTTCCACATTTCTGAAGCATGACGTAATGGGGGGGTGTTATCTCTTTTGTCGAAAATCAGCCGTTTTTGCTCGAACATTAAATGCCTCCAAATGGTATTTAATTAACTTCCCGAGCCCCTGGAAGCATGAAAATCACTTTAAACATGCTAATTTTAGCTCTAACACTGATGATCCACCTACAAATGTGAACTGACGTTCAAAAATAAAACATTTGAAAACGGACCATTTTCCACATTTCTGAAGCATGACGTAATGGGGGGGTGTTATCTCTTTTGTCGAAAATCAGCCGTTTTTGCTCGAACATTAAATGCCTCCAAATGGTATTTAATTAACTTCCCGGGGTGAAGAAACAATTTTTGAGAACTCAGAGTGAGTAAATTGGCCATTTTCATGCACTTTTAACCATTCCATAAATCTTGTGTTTTGGGCCCCTGGAAGCATGAAAATCACTTTAAACATGCTAATTTTAGCTCTAACACTGATGATCCACCTACAAATGTGAACTGACGTTCAAAAATAAAACATTTGAAAACGGACCATTTTCCACATTTCTGAAGCATGACGTAATGGGGGGGTGTTATCTCTTTTGTCGAAAATCAGCCGTTTTTGCTCGAACATTAAATGCCTCCAAATGGTATTTAATTAACTTCCCGAGCCCCTGGAAGCATGAAAATCACTTTAAACATGCTAATTTTAGCTCTAACACTGATGATCCACCTACAAATGTGAACTGACGTTCAAAAATAAAACATTTGAAAACGGACCATTTTCCACATTTCTGAAGCATGACGTAATGGGGGGGTGTTATCTCTTTTGTCGAAAATCAGCCGTTTTTGCTCGAACATTAAATGCCTCCAAATGGTATTTATTTCACTTCCCGGGGTGAAGAAACCCTTTTTGAGAACTCAGAGTGAGTAAATTGGCCATTTTCATGCACTTTTAACCATTCCATTAATCTTGTGTTTTGGGCCCCTGGAAGCATGAAAATCACTTTAAACATGCTAATTTTAGCTCTAACACTGATGATCCACCTACAAATGTGAACTGACGTTCAAAAATAAAACATTTGAAAACGGACCATTTTCCACATTTCTGAAGCATGACGTAATGGGGGGGTGTTATCTCTTTTGTCGAAAATCAGCCGTTTTTGCTCGAACATTAAATGCCTCCAAATGGTATTTAATTAACTTCCCGGGGTGAAGAAACCCTTTTTGAGAACTCAGAGTGAGTAAATTGGCCATTTTCATGCACTTATAACCATTCCATAAATCTTGTGTTTTGGGCCCCTGGAAGCATGAAAATCACTTTAAACATGCTAATTTTAGCTCTAACACTGATGATCCACCTACAAATGTGAACTGACGTTCAAAAATAAAACATTTGAAAACGGACCATTTTCCACATTTCTGAAGCATGACGTAATGGGGGGGTGTTATCTCTTTTGTCGAAAATCAGCCGTTTTTGCTCGAACATTAAATGCCTCCAAATGGTATTTAATTAACTTCCCGAGCCCCTGGAAGCATGAAAATCACTTTAAACATGCTAATTTTAGCTCTAACACTGATGATCCACCTACAAATGTGAACTGACGTTCAAAAATAAAACATTTGAAAACGGACCATTTTCCACATTTCTGAAGCATGACGTAATGGGGGGGTGTTATCTCTTTTGTCGAAAATCAGCCGTTTTTGCTCGAACATTAAATGCCTCCAAATGGTATTTAATTAACTTCCCGGGGTGAAGAAACCCTTTTTGAGAATTCAGAGTGAGTAAATTGGCCATTTTCATGCACTTTTAACCATTCCATAAATCTTGTGTTTTGGGCCTCTGGAAGCATGAAAATCACTTTAAACATGTTAATTTTAGCTCTAACACTGATGATCCACCTACAAATGTGAACTGACTTTCAAAAATAAAACATTTGAAAACGGACCATTTTCCACATTTCTGAAGCATGACGTAATGGGGGGGTGTTATCTCTTTTGTCGAAAATCAGCCGTTTTTGCTCGAACATTAAATGCCTCCAAATGGTATTTATTTCACTTCCCGGGGTGAAGAAACCCTTTTTGAGAACTCAGAGTGAGTAAATTGGCCATTTTCATGCACTTTTAACCATTCCATTAATCGTGTGTTTTGGGCCCCTGGAAGCATGAAAATCACTTTAAACATGCTAATTTTAGCTCTAACACTGATGATCCACCTACAAATGTGAACTGACGTTCAAAAATAAAACATTTGAAAACGGACCATTTTCCACATTTCTGAAGCATGACGTAATGGGGGGTGTTATCTCTTTTGTCGAAAATCAGCCGTTTTTGCTCGAACATGAAATGCCTCCAAATGGTATTTAATTAACTTCCCGAGCCCCTGGAAGCATGAAAATCACTTTAAACATGCTAATTTTAGCTCTAACACTGATGATCCACCTACAAATGTGAACTGACGTTCAAAAATAAAACATTTGAAAACGGACCATTTTCCACATTTCTGAAGCATGACGTAATGGGGGGGTGTTATCTCTTTTGTCGAAAATCAGCCGTTTTTGCTCGAACATTAAATGCCTCCAAATGGTATTTAATTAACTTCCCGGGGTGAAGAAACCCTTTTTGAGAACTCAGAGTGAGTAAATTGGCCATTTTCATGCACTTTTAACCATTCCATAAATCTTGTGTTTTGGGCCCCTGGAAGCATGAAAATCCCTTTAAACATGCTAATTTTAGCTCTAACACTGATAATCCACCTACAAATGTGAACTGACGTTCAAAAATAAAACATTTGAAAACGGACCATTTTCCACATTTCTGAAGCATGACGTAATGGGGAAGTATTATCTCTTTTGTCGAAAATCAGCCGTTTTTGCTCGAACATTAAATGCCTCCAAATGGTATTTATTTCACTTCCCGAGCCCCTGGAAGCATGAAAATCACTTTAAACATGCTAATTTTAGCTCTAACACTGATGATCCACCTACAAATGTGAACTGACGTTCACAAAATAAAACATTTGAAAACGGACCATTTTCCACATTTCTGAAGCATGACGTAATGGGGGGGTGTTATCTCTTTTGTCGAAAAATCAGCCGTTTTTGCTCGAACATTAAATGCCTCCAAATGGTATTTATTTCACTTCCCGGGGTGAAGAAACCCTTTTTGAGAACTCAGAGTGAGTAAATTGGCCATTTTCATGCACTTTTAACCATTCCATTAATCTTGTGTTTGGGCCCCTGGAAGCATGAAAATCACTTTAAACATGCTAATTTTAGCTCTAACACTGATGATCCACCTACAAATGTGAACTGACGTTCAAAAATAAAACATTTGAAAACGGACCATTTTCCACATTTCTGAAGCATGACGTAATGGGGGGGTGTTATCTCTTTTGTCGAAAATCAGCCGTTTTTGCTCGAACATTAAATGCCTCCAAATGGTATTTAATTAACTTCCCGGGGTGAAGAAACCCTTTTTGAGAACTCAGAGTGAGTAAATTGGCCATTTTCATGCACTTATAACCAATCCATAAATCTTGTGTTTTGGGCCCCTGGAAGCATGAAAATCACTTTAAACATGCTAATTTTAGCTCTAACACTGATGATCCACCTACAAATGTGAACTGACGTTCAAAAATAAAACATTTGAAAACGGACCATTTTCCACATTTCTGAAGCATGACGTAATGGGGGGGTGTTATCTCTTTTGTCGAAAATCAGCCGTTTTGCTCGAACATTAAATGCCTCCAAATGGTATTTAATTAACTTCCCGAGCCCCTGGAAGCATGAAAATCACTTTAAACATGCTAATTTTAGCTCTAACACTGATGATCCACCTACAAATGTGAACTGACGTTCAAAAATAAAACATTTGAAAACGGACCATTTTCCACATTTCTGAAGCATGACGTAATGGGGGGGTGTTATCCTCTTTTGTCGAAAATCAGCCGTTTTTGCTCGAACATTAAATGCCTCCAAATGGTATTTAATTAACTTCCCGGGGTGAAGAAACCCTTTTTGAGAATTCAGAGTGAGTAAATTGGCCATTTTCATGCACTTTTAACCATTCCATAAATCTTGTGTTTTGGGCCTCTGGAAGCATGAAAATCACTTTAAACATGTTAATTTTAGCTCTAACACTGATGATCCACCTACAAATGTGAACTGACGTTCAAAAATAAAACATTTGAAAACGGACCATTTTCCACATTTCTGAAGCATGACGTAATGGGGGGGTGTTATCTCTTTTGTCGAAAATCAGCCGTTTTTGCTCGAACATTAAATGCCTCCAAATGGTATTTATTTCACTTCCCGGGGTGAAGAAACCCTTTTTGAGAACTCAGAGTGAGTAAATTGGCCATTTTCATGCACTTTTAACCATTCCATTAATCGTGTGTTTTGGGCCCCTGGAAGCATGAAAATCACTTTAAACATGCTAATTTTAGCTCTAACACTGATGATCCACCTACAAATGTGAACTGACGTTCAAAAATAAAACATTTGAAAACGGACCATTTTCCACATTTCTGAAGCATGACGTAATGGGGGGGTGTTATCTCTTTTGTCGAAAATCAGCCGTTTTTGCTCGAACATGAAATGCCTCCAAATGGTATTTAATTAACTTCCCGAGCCCCTGGAAGCATGAAAATCACTTTAAACTTGCTAATTTTAGCTCTAACACTGATGATCCACCTACAAATGTGAACTGACGTTCAAAAATAAAACATTTGAAAACGGACCATTTTCCACATTTCTGAAGCATGACGTAATGGGGGGGTGTTATCTCTTTTGTCGAAAATCAGCCGTTTTTGCTCGAACATTAAATGCCTCCAAATGGTATTTAATTAACTTCCCGGGGTGAAGAAACCCTTTTTGAGAACTCAGAGTGAGTAAATTGGCCATTTTCATGCACTTTTAACCATTCCATAAATCTTGTGTTTTGGGCCCCTGGAAGCATGAAAATCCCTTTAAACATGCTAATTTTAGCTCTAACACTGATAATCCACCTACAAATGTGAACTGACGTTCAAAAATAAAACATTTGAAAACGGACCATTTTCCACATTTCTGAAGCATGACGTAATGGGGAAGTATTATCTCTTTTGTCGAAAATCAGCCGTTTTTGCTCGAACATTAAATGCCTCCAAATGGTATTTATTTCACTTCCCGAGCCCCTGGAAGCATGAAAATCACTTTAAACATGCTAATTTTAGCTCTAACACTGATGATCCACCTACAAATGTGAACTGACGTTCACAAATAAAACATTTGAAAACGGACCATTTTCCACATTTCTGAAGCATGACGTAATGGGGGGGTGTTATCTCTTTTGTCGAAAATCAGCCGTTTTTGCTCGAACATTAAATGCCTCCAAATGGTATTTAATTAACTTCCCGGGGTGAAGAAACCCTTTTTGAGAACTCAGAGTGAGTAAATTGGCCATTTTCATGCACTTTTAACCATTCCATAAATCTTGTGTTTTGGGCCCCTGGAAGCATGAAAATCACTTTAAACATGCTAATTTTAGCTCTAACACTGATGATCCACCTACAAATGTGAACTGACGTTCAAAAATAAAACATTTGAAAACGGACCATTTTCCACATTTCTGAAGCATGACGTAATGGGGGGTTGTTATCTCTTTTGTCGAAAATCAGCCGTTTTTGCTCGAACATTAAATGCCTCCAAATGGTATTTAATTAACTTCCCGAGCCCCTGGAAGCATGAAAATCACTTTAAACATGCTAATTTTAGCTCTAACACTGATGATCCACCTACAAATGTGAACTGACGTTCAAAAATAAAACATTTGAAAACGGACCATTTTCCACATTTCTGAAGCATGACGTAATGGGGGGGTGTTATCTCTTTTGTCGAAAATCAGCCGTTTTTGCTCGAACATTAAATGCCTCCAAATGGTATTTAATTAACTTCCCGAGCCCCTGGAAGCATGAAAATCACTTTAAACATGCTAATTTTAGCTCTAACACTGATGATCCACCTACAAATGTGAACTGACGTTCAAAAACAAAACATTTGAAAACGGACCATTTTCCACATTTCTGAAGCATGACGTAATGGGGGGGTGTTATCTCTTTTGTCGAAAATCAGCCGTTTTTGCTCGAACATTAAATGCCTCCAAATGGTATTTAATTAACTTCCCGGGGTGAAGACACCCTTTTTGAGAACTCAGAGTGAGTAAATTGGCCATTTTCATGCACTTTTAACCATTCCATAAATCTTGTGTTTTGGGCCCCTGGAAGCATGAAAATCACTTTAAACATGCTAATTTTAGCTCTAACACTGATGATCCACCTACAAATGTGAACTGACGTTCAAAAATAAAACATTTGAAAACGGACCATTTTCCACATTTCTGAAGCATGACGTAATGGGGGGGTGTTATCTCTTTTGTCGAAAATCAGCCGTTTTTGCTCGAACATTAAATGCCTCCAAATGGTATTTAATTAACTTCCCGAGCCCCTGGAAGCATGAAAATCACTTTAAACATGCTAATTTTAGCTCTAACACTGATGATCCACCTACAAATGTGAACTGACGTTCAAAAATAAAACATTTGAAAACGGACCATTTTCCACATTTCTGAAGCATGACGTAATGGGGGGGGTGTTATCTCTTTTGACGAAAATCAGCCGTTTTTGCTCGAACATTAAATGCCTACAAATGGTATTTAATTAACTTCCCGGGGTGAAGAAACCCGTTTTGAGAACTCAGAGTGAGTAAATTGGCCATTTTCATGCACTTTTAACCATTCCATAAATCTTGTGTTTTGGGCCCCTGGAAGCATGAAAATCACTTTAAACATGCTAATTTTAGCTCTAACACTGATGATCCACCTACAAATGTGAACTGACGTTCAAAAATAAAACATTTGAAAACGGACCATTTTCCACATTTCTGAAGCATGACGTAATGGGGGGGGTGTTATCTCTTTTGTCGAAAATCAGCCGTTTTTGCTCGAACATTAAATGCCTCCAAATGGTATTTATTTCACTTCCCGAGCCCCTGGAAGCATGAAAATCACTTTAAACATGCTAATTTTAGCTCTAACACTGATGCTCCACCTACAAATGTGAACTGACGTTCAAAAATAAAACATTTGAAAACGGACCATTTTCCACATTTCTGAAGCATGACGTAATGGGGGGGTGTTATCTCTTTTGTCGAAAATCAGCAGTTTTTGCTCGAACATTAAATGCCTCCAAATGGTATTTAATTAACTTCCCGGGGTGAAGAAACCCTTTTTGAGAACTCAGAGTGAGTAAATTGGGCATTTTCATGCACTTTTAACCATTCCATAAATCTTGTGTTTTGGGCCCCTGGAAGCATGAAAATCACTTTAAACATGCTAATTTTAGCTCTAACACTGATGATCCACCTACAAATGTGAACTGACGTTGAAAAATAAAACATTTGAAAACGGACCATTTTCCACATTTCTGAAGCATGACGTAATGGGGGGGTGTTATCTCTTTTGTCGAAAATCAGCCGTTTTTGCTCGAACATTAAATGCCTCCAAATGGTATTTAATTAACTTCCCGAGCCCCTGGAAGCATGAAAATCACTTTAAACATGCTAATTTTAGCTCTAACACTGATGATCCACCTACAAATGTGAACTGACGTTCAAAAATAAAACATTTGAAAACGGACCATTTTCCACATTTCTGAAGCATGACGTAATGGGGGGGTGTTATCTCTTTTGTCGAAAATCAGCCGTTTTTGCTCGAACATTAAATGCCTCCAAATGGTATTTATTTCACTTCCCGGGGTGAAGAAACCCTTTTTGAGAACTCAGAGTGAGTAAATTGGCCATTTTCATGCACTTTTAACCATTCCATTAATCTTGTGTTTTGGGCCCCTGGAAGCATGAAAATCACTTTAAACATGCTAATTTTAGCTCTAACACTGATGATCCACCTACAAATGTGAACTGACGTTCAAAAATAAAACATTTGAAAACGGACCATTTTCCACATTTCTGAAGCATGACGTAATGGGGGGGTGTTATCTCTTTTGTCGAAAATCAGCCGTTTTTGCTCGAACATTAAATGCCTCCAAATGGTATTTAATTAACTTCCCGAGCCCCTGGAAGCATGAAAATCACTTTAAACATGCTAATTTTAGCTCTAACACTGATGATCCACCTACAAATGTGAACTGACGTTCAAAAATAAAACATTTGAAAACGGACCATTTTCCACATTTCTGAAGCATGACGTAATGGGGGGGTGTTATCTCTTTTGTCGAAAATCAGCCGTTTTTGCTCGAACATTAAATGCCTCCAAATGGTATTTAATTAACTTCCCGGGGTGAAGAAACCCTTTTTGAGAATTCAGAGTGAGTAAATTGGCCATTTTCATGCACTTTTAACCATTCCATAAATCTTGTGTTTTGGGCCTCTGGAAGCATGAAAATCACTTTAAACATGTTAATTTTAGCTCTAACACTGATGATCCACCTACAAATGTGAACTGACGTTCAAAAATAAAACATTTGAAAACGGACCATTTTCCACATTTCTGAAGCATGACGTAATGGGGGGGTGTTATCTCTTTTGTCGAAAATCAGCCGTTTTTGCTCGAACATTAAATGCCTCCAAATGGTATTTATTTCACTTCCCGGGGTGAAGAAACCCTTTTTGAGAACTCAGAGTGAGTAAATTGGCCATTTTCATGCACTTTTAACCATTACATTAATCGTGTGTTTTGGGCCCCTGGAAGCATGAAAATCACTTTAAACATGCTAATTTTAGCTCTAACACTGATGATCCACCTACAAATGTGAACTGACGTTCAAAAATAAAACATTTGAAAACGGACCATTTTCCACATTTCTGAAGCATGACGTAATGGGGGGGTGTTATCTCTTTTGTCGAAAATCAGCCGTTTTTGCTCGAACATGAAATGCCTCCAAATGGTATTTAATTAACTTCCCGAGCCCCTGGAAGCATGAAAATCACTTTAAACATGCTAATTTTAGCTCTAACACTGATGATCCACCTACAAATGTGAACTGACGTTCAAAAATAAAACATTTGAAAACGGACCATTTTCCACATTTCTGAAGCATGACGTAAGGGGGGGGATTTATCTCTTTTGTCGAAAATCAGCCGTTTTTGCTCGAACATTAAATGCCTCCAAATGGTATTTAATTAACTTCCCGGGGTGAAGAAACCCTTTTTGAGAACTCAGAGTGAGTAAATTGGCCATTTTCATGCACTTTTAACCATTCCATAAATCTTGTGTTTTGGGCCCCTGGAAGCATGAAAATCCCTTTAAACATGCTAATTTTAGCTCTAACACTGATAATCCACCTACAAATGTGAACTGACGTTCAAAAATAAAACATTTGAAAACGGACCATTTTCCACATTTCTGAAGCATGACGTAATGGGGAAGTATTATCTCTTTTGTCGAAAATCAGCCGTTTTTGCTCGAACATTAAATGCCTCCAAATGGTATTTATTTCACTTCCCGAGCCCCTGGAAGCATGAAAATCACTTTAAACATGCTAATTTTAGCTCTAACACTGATGATCCACCTACAAATGTGAACTGACGTTCACAAATAAAACATTTGAAAACGGACCATTTTCCACATTTCTGAAGCATGACGTAATGGGGGGGTGTTATCTCTTTTGTCGAAAATCAGCCGTTTTTGCTCGAACATTAAATGCCTCCAAATGGTATTTAATTAACTTCCCGGGGTGAAGAAACCCTTTTTGAGAACTCAGAGTGAGTAAATTGGCCATTTTCATGCACTTTTAACCATTCCATAAATCTTGTGTTTTGGGCCCCTGGAAGCATGAAAATCACTTTAAACATGCTAATTTTAGCTCTAACACTGATGATCCACCTACAAATGTGAACTGACGTTCAAAAATAAAACATTTGAAAACGGACCATTTTCCACATTTCTGAAGCATGACGTAATGGGGGGTTGTTATCTCTTTTGTCGAAAATCAGCCGTTTTTGCTCGAACATTAAATGCCTCCAAATGGTATTTAATTAACTTCCCGAGCCCCTGGAAGCATGAAAATCACTTTAAACATGCTAATTTTAGCTCTAACACTGATGATCCACCTACAAATGTGAACTGACGTTCAAAAATAAAACATTTGAAAACGGACCATTTTCCACATTTCTGAAGCATGACGTAATGGGGGGGTGTTATCTCTTTTGTCGAAAATCAGCCGTTTTTGCTCGAACATTAAATGCCTCCAAATGGTATTTAATTAACTTCCCGAGCCCCTGGAAGCATGAAAATCACTTTAAACATGCTAATTTTAGCTCTAACACTGATGATCCACCTACAAATGTGAACTGACGTTCAAAAACAAAACATTTGAAAACGGACCATTTTCCACATTTCTGAAGCATGACGTAATGGGGGGGTGTTATCTCTTTTGTCGAAAATCAGCCGTTTTTGCTCGAACATTAAATGCCTCCAAATGGTATTTAATTAACTTCCCGGGGTGAAGACACCCTTTTTGAGAACTCAGAGTGAGTAAATTGGCCATTTTCATGCACTTTTAACCATTCCATAAATCTTGTGTTTTGGGCCCCTGGAAGCATGAAAATCACTTTAAACATGCTAATTTTAGCTCTAACACTGATGATCCACCTACAAATGTGAACTGACGTTCAAAAATAAAACATTTGAAAACGGACCATTTTCCACATTTCTGAAGCATGACGTAATGGGGGGGTGTTATCTCTTTTGTCGAAAATCAGCCGTTTTTGCTCGAACATTAAATGCCTCCAAATGGTATTTAATTAACTTCCCGAGCCCCTGGAAGCATGAAAATCACTTTAAACATGCTAATTTTAGCTCTAACACTGATGATCCACCTACAAATGTGAACTGACGTTCAAAAATAAAACATTTGAAAACGGACCATTTTCCACATTTCTGAAGCATGACGTAATGGGGGGGGTGTTATCTCTTTTGACGAAAATCAGCCGTTTTTGCTCGAACATTAAATGCCTACAAATGGTATTTAATTAACTTCCCGGGGTGAAGAAACCCGTTTTGAGAACTCAGAGTGAGTAAATTGGCCATTTTCATGCACTTTTAACCATTCCATAAATCTTGTGTTTTGGGCCCCTGGAAGCATGAAAATCACTTTAAACATGCTAATTTTAGCTCTAACACTGATGATCCACCTACAAATGTGAACTGACGTTCAAAAATAAAACATTTGAAAACGGACCATTTTCCACATTTCTGAAGCATGACGTAATGGGGGGGGTGTTATCTCTTTTGTCGAAAATCAGCCGTTTTTGCTCGAACATTAAATGCCTCCAAATGGTATTTATTTCACTTCCCGAGCCCCTGGAAGCATGAAAATCACTTTAAACATGCTAATTTTAGCTCTAACACTGATGCTCCACCTACAAATGTGAACTGACGTTCAAAAATAAAACATTTGAAAACGGACCATTTTCCACATTTCTGAAGCATGACGTAATGGGGGGGTGTTATCTCTTTTGTCGAAAATCAGCAGTTTTTGCTCGAACATTAAATGCCTCCAAATGGTATTTAATTAACTTCCCGGGGTGAAGAAACCCTTTTTGAGAACTCAGAGTGAGTAAATTGGGCATTTTCATGCACTTTTAACCATTCCATAAATCTTGTGTTTTGGGCCCCTGGAAGCATGAAAATCACTTTAAACATGCTAATTTTAGCTCTAACACTGATGATCCACCTACAAATGTGAACTGACGTTCAAAAATAAAACATTTGAAAACGGACCATTTTCCACATTTCTGAAGCATGACGTAATGGGGGGGTGTTATCTCTTTTGTCGAAAATCAGCCGTTTTTGCTCGAACATTAAATGCCTCCAAATGGTATTTAATTAACTTCCCGAGCCCCTGGAAGCATGAAAATCACTTTAAACATGCTAATTTTAGCTCTAACACTGATGATCCACCTACAAATGTGAACTGACGTTCAAAAATAAAACATTTGAAAACGGACCATTTTCCACATTTCTGAAGCATGACGTAATGGGGGGGTGTTATCTCTTTTGTCGAAAATCAGCCGTTTTTGCTCGAACATTAAATGCCTCCAAATGGTATTTATTTCACTTCCCGGGGTGAAGAAACCCTTTTTGAGAACTCAGAGTGAGTAAATTGGCCATTTTCATGCACTTTTAACCATTCCATTAATCTTGTGTTTTGGGCCCCTGGAAGCATGAAAATCACTTTAAACATGCTAATTTTAGCTCTAACACTGATGATCCACCTACAAATGTGAACTGACGTTCAAAAATAAAACATTTGAAAACGGACCATTTTCCACATTTCTGAAGCATGACGTAATGGGGGGGTGTTATCTCTTTTGTCGAAAATCAGCCGTTTTTGCTCGAACATTAAATGCCTCCAAATGGTATTTAATTAACTTCCCGAGCCCCTGGAAGCATGAAAATCACTTTAAACATGCTAATTTTAGCTCTAACACTGATGATCCACCTACAAATGTGAACTGACGTTCAAAAATAAAACATTTGAAAACGGACCATTTTCCACATTTCTGAAGCATGACGTAATGGGGGGGTGTTATCTCTTTTGTCGAAAATCAGCCGTTTTTGCTCGAACATTAAATGCCTCCAAATGGTATTTATTTCACTTCCCGAGCCCCTGGAAGCATGAAAATCACTTTAAACATGCTAATTTTAGCTCTAACACTGATGATCCACCTACAAATGTGAACTGACGTTCAAAAATAAAACATTTGAAAACGGACCATTTTCCATATTTCTGAAGCATGACGTAATGGGGGGGTGTTATCTCTTTTGTCGAAAATCAGCCGTTTTTGCTCGAACATTAAATGCCTCCAAATGGTATTTATTTCACTTCCCGAGCCCCTGGAAGCATGAAAATCACTTTAAACATGCTAATTTTAGCTCTAACACTGATGATCCACCTACAAATGTGAACTGACGTTCAAAAATAAAACATTTGAAAACGGACCATTTTCCACATTTCTGAAGCATGACGTAATGGGGGGGTGTTATCTCTTTTGTCGAAAATCAGCCGTTTTTGCTCGAACATTAAATGCCTCCAAATGGTATTTAATTAACTTCCCGAGCCCCTGGAAGCATGAAAATCACTTTAAACATGCTAATTTTAGCTCTAACACTGATGATCCACCTATAAATGTGAACTGACGTTCAAAAATAAAACATTTGAAAACTGACCATTTTCCACATTTCTGAAGCATGACGTAATGGGGGGGTGTTATCTCTTTTGTCGAAAATCAGCCGTTTTTGCTCGAACATTAAATGCCTCCAAATGGTATTTAATTAACTTACCGAGCCCCTGGAAGCATGAAAATCACTTTAAACATGCTAATTTTAGCTCTAACACTGATGATCCACCTACAAATGTGAACTGACGTTCAAAAATAAAACATTTGAAAACGGACCATTTTCCACATTTCTGAAGCATGACGTAATGGGGGGGTGTTATCTCTTTTGTCGAAAATCAGCCGTTTTTGCTCGAACATTAAATGCCTACAAAATGGTATTTCATTAACTTCCCGAGCCCCTGGAAGCATGAAAATCACTTTAAACATGCTAATTTTAGCTCTAACACTGATGATCCACCTACAAATGTGAACTGACGTTCAAAAATAAAACATTTGAAAACGGACCATTTTCCACATTTCTGAAGCATGACGTAATGGGGGGGTGTTATCTCTTTTGTCGAAAATCAGCCGTTTTTGCTCGAACATTAAATGCCTCCAAATGGTATTTAATTAACTTCCCGGGGTGAAGAAACCCTTTTTGAGAACTCAGAGTGATTAAATTGGCCATTTTCATGCACTTATAACCATTCCATAAATCTTGTGTTTTGGGCCCCTGGAAGCATGAAAATCACTTTAAACATGCTAATTTTACCTCTAACACTGATGATCCACCTACAAATGTGAACTGACGTTCAAAAATAAAACATTTGAAAACGGACCATTTTCCACATTTCTGAAGCATGACGTAATGGGGGGGTGTTATCTCTTTTGTCGAAAATCAGCCGTTTTTGCTCGAACATTAAATGCCTCCAAATGGTATTTAATTAACTTCCCGAGCCCCTGGAAGCATGAAAATCACTTTAAACATGCTAATTTTAGCTCTAACACTGATGATCCACCTACAAATGTGAACTGACGTTCAAAAATAAAACATTTGAAAACGGACCATTTTCCACATTTCTGAAGCATGACGTAATGGGGGGGTGTTATCTCTTTTGTCGAAAATCTGCCGTTTTTGCTCGAACATTAAATGCCTCCAAATGGTATTTAATTAACTTCCCGGGGTGAAGAAACCCTTTTTGAGAACTCAGAGTGAGTAAATTGGCCATTTTCATGCACTTTTAACCATTCCATAAATCTTGTGTTTTGGGCCCCTGGAAGCATGAAAATCACTTTAAACATGCTAATTTTAGCTCTAACACTGATGATCCACCTACAAATGTGAACTGACGTTCAAAAATAAAACATTTGAAAACGGACCATTTTCCACATTTCTGAAGCATGACGTAATGGGGGGGTGTTATCTCTTTTGTCGAAAATCAGCCGTTTTTGCTCGAACATTAAATGCCTCCAAATGGTATTTATTTCACTTCCCGGTGTGAAGAAACCCTTTTTGAGAACTCAGAGTGAGTAAATTGGCCATTTTCATGCACTTTTAACCATTCCATTAATCGTGTGTTTTGGGCCCCTGGAAGCATGAAAATCACTTTAAACATGCTAATTTTAGCTCTAACACTGATGATCCACCTACAAATGTGAACTGACGTTCAAAAATAAAACATTTGAAAACTGACCATTTTCCACATTTCTGAAGCATGACGTAATGGGGGGTGTTATCTCTTTTGTCGAAAATCAGCCGTTTTTGCTCGAACATTAAATGCCTCCAAATGGTATTTAATTAACTTCCCGAGCCCCTGGAAGCATGAAAATCACTTTAAACATGCTAATTTTAGCTCTAACACTGATGATCCACCTACAAATGTGAAATGACGTTCAAAAATAAAACATTTGAAAACGGACCATTTTCCACATTTCTGAAGCATGACGTAATGGGGGGGTGTTATCTCTTTTGTCGAAAATCAGCCGTTTTTGCTCGAACATTAAATGCCTCCAAATGGTATTTATTTCACTTCCCGAGTCCCTGGAAGCATGAAAATCACTTTAAACATGCTAATTTTAGCTCTAACACTGATGATCCACCTACAAATGTGAACTGACGTTCACAAATAAAACATTTGAAAACGGACCATTTTCCACATTTCTGAAGCATGACGTAATGGGGGGGTGTTATCTCTTTTGTCGAAAATCAGCCGTTTTTGCTCGAACATTAAATGCCTCCAAATGGTATTTAATTAACTTCCCGGGGTGAAGAAACCCTTTTTGAGAACTCAGAGTGAGTAAATTGGCCATTTTCATGCACTTTTAACCATTCCATAAATCTTGTGTTTTGGGCCCCTGGAAGCATGAAAATCACTTTAAACATGCTAATTTTAGCTCTAACACTGATGATCCACCTACAAATGTGAACTGACGTTCAAAAATAAAACATTTGAAAACGGACCATTTTCCACATTTCTGAAGCATGACGTAATGGGGGGGTGTTATCTCTTTTGTCGAAAATCGGCCGTTTTTGCTCGAACATTAAATGCCTCCAAATGGTATTTATTTCACTTCCCGAGCCCCTGGAAGCATGAAAATCACTTTAAACATGCTAATTTTAGCTCTAACACTGATGATCCACCTACAAATGTGAACTGACGTTCAAAAATAAAACATTTGAAAACGGACCATTTTCCACATTTCTGAAGCATGACGTAATGGGGGGGTGTTATCTCTTTTGTCGAAAATCTGCCGTTTTTGCTCGAACATTAAATGCCTCCAAATGGTATTTAATTAACTTCCCGAGCCCCTGGAAGCATGAAAATCACTTTAAACATGCTAATTTTAGCTCTAACACTGATGATCCACCTACAAATGTGAACTGACGTTCAAAAATAAAACATTTGAAAACGGACCATTTTCCACATTTCTGAAGCATGACGTAATGGGGGGGTGTTATCTCTTTTGTTGAAAATCAGCCGTTTTTGCTCGAACATTAAATGCCTCCAAATGGTATTTAATTAACTTCCCGGGGTGAAGAAACCCTTTTTGAGAACTCAGAGTGAGTAAATTGGCCATTTTCATGCACTTTTAACCATTCCATAAATCTTGTGTTTTGGGCCCCTGGAAGCATGAAAATCACTTTAAACATGCTAATTTTAGCTCTAATACTGATGATCCACCTACAAATGTGAACTGACATTCAAAAATAAAACATTTGAAAACGGACCATTTTCCACATTTCTGAAGCATGACGTAATGGGGGGGTGTTATCTCTTTTGTCGAAAATCAGCCGTTTTTGCTCGAACATTAAATGCCTCCAAATGGTATTTATTTCACTTCCCGAGCCCCTGGAAGCATGAAAATCACTTTAAACATGCTAATTTTAGCTCTAACACTGATGATCCACCTACAAATGTGAACTGACGTTCAAAAATAAAACATTTGAAAACTGACCATTTTCCACATTTCTGAAGCATGACGTAATGGGGGGGTGTTATCTCTTTTGTCGAAAATCAGCCGTTTTTGCTCGAACATTAAATGCCTCCAAATGGTATTTAATTAACTTACCGAGCCCCTGGAAGCATGAAAATCACTTTAAACATGCTAATTTTAGCTCTAACACTGATGATCCACCTACAAATGTGAACTGACGTTCAAAAATAAAACATTTGAAAACGGACCATTTTCCACATTTCTGAAGCATGACGTAATGGGGGGGTGTTATCTCTTTTGTCGAAAATCAGCCGTTTTTGCTCGAACATTAAATGCCTACAAAATGGTATTTCATTAACTTCCCGAGCCCCTGGAAGCATGAAAATCACTTTAAACATGCTAATTTTAGCTCTAACACTGATGATCCACCTACAAATGTGAACTGACGTTCAAAAATAAAACATTTGAAAACGGACCATTTTCCACATTTCTGAAGCATGACGTAATGGGGGGGTGTTATCTCTTTTGTCGAAAATCAGCCGTTTTTGCTCGAACATTAAATGCCTCCAAATGGTATTTAATTAACTTCCCGGGGTGAAGAAACCCTTTTTGAGAACTCAGAGTGATTAAATTGGCCATTTTCATGCACTTATAACCATTCCATAAATCTTGTGTTTTGGGCCCCTGGAAGCATGAAAATCACTTTAAACATGCTAATTTTACCTCTAACACTGATGATCCACCTACAAATGTGAACTGACGTTCAAAAATAAAACATTTGAAAACGGACCATTTTCCACATTTCTGAAGCATGACGTAATGGGGGGGGTGTTATCTCTTTTGTCGAAAATCAGCCGTTTTTGCTCGAACATTAAATGCCTCCAAATGGTATTTATTTCACTTCCCGAGCCCCTGGAAGCATGAAAATCACTTTAAACATGCTAATTTTAGCTCTAACACTGATGCTCCACCTACAAATGTGAACTGACGTTCAAAAATAAAACATTTGAAAACGGACCATTTTCCACATTTCTGAAGCATGACGTAATGGGGGGGTGTTATCTCTTTTGTCGAAAATCAGCAGTTTTTGCTCGAACATTAAATGCCTCCAAATGGTATTTAATTAACTTCCCGGGGTGAAGAAACCCTTTTTGAGAACTCAGAGTGAGTAAATTGGGCATTTTCATGCACTTTTAACCATTCCATAAATCTTGTGTTTTGGGCCCCTGGAAGCATGAAAATCACTTTAAACATGCTAATTTTAGCTCTAACACTGATGATCCACCTACAAATGTGAACTGACGTTCAAAAATAAAACATTTGAAAACGGACCATTTTCCACATTTCTGAAGCATGACGTAATGGGGGGGTGTTATCTCTTTTGTCGAAAATCAGCCGTTTTTGCTCGAACATTAAATGCCTCCAAATGGTATTTAATTAACTTCCCGAGCCCCTGGAAGCATGAAAATCACTTTAAACATGCTAATTTTAGCTCTAACACTGATGATCCACCTACAAATGTGAACTGACGTTCAAAAATAAAACATTTGAAAACGGACCATTTTCCACATTTCTGAAGCATGACGTAATGGGGGGGTGTTATCTCTTTTGTCGAAAATCAGCCGTTTTTGCTCGAACATTAAATGCCTCCAAATGGTATTTATTTCACTTCCCGGGGTGAAGAAACCCTTTTTGAGAACTCAGAGTGAGTAAATTGGCCATTTTCATGCACTTTTAACCATTCCATTAATCTTGTGTTTTGGGCCCCTGGAAGCATGAAAATCACTTTAAACATGCTAATTTTAGCTCTAACACTGATGATCCACCTACAAATGTGAACTGACGTTCAAAAATAAAACATTTGAAAACGGACCATTTTCCACATTTCTGAAGCATGACGTAATGGGGGGGTGTTATCTCTTTTGTCGAAAATCAGCCGTTTTTGCTCGAACATTAAATGCCTCCAAATGGTATTTAATTAACTTCCCGAGCCCCTGGAAGCATGAAAATCACTTTAAACATGCTAATTTTAGCTCTAACACTGATGATCCACCTACAAATGTGAACTGACGTTCAAAAATAAAACATTTGAAAACGGACCATTTTCCACATTTCTGAAGCATGACGTAATGGGGGGGTGTTATCTCTTTTGTCGAAAATCAGCCGTTTTTGCTCGAACATTAAATGCCTCCAAATGGTATTTATTTCACTTCCCGAGCCCCTGGAAGCATGAAAATCACTTTAAACATGCTAATTTTAGCTCTAACACTGATGATCCACCTACAAATGTGAACTGACGTTCAAAAATAAAACATTTGAAAACGGACCATTTTCCATATTTCTGAAGCATGACGTAATGGGGGGGTGTTATCTCTTTTGTCGAAAATCAGCCGTTTTTGCTCGAACATTAAATGCCTCCAAATGGTATTTATTTCACTTCCCGAGCCCCTGGAAGCATGAAAATCACTTTAAACATGCTAATTTTAGCTCTAACACTGATGATCCACCTACAAATGTGAACTGACGTTCAAAAATAAAACATTTGAAAACGGACCATTTTCCACATTTCTGAAGCATGACGTAATGGGGGGGTGTTATCTCTTTTGTCGAAAATCAGCCGTTTTTGCTCGAACATTAAATGCCTCCAAATGGTATTTAATTAACTTCCCGAGCCCCTGGAAGCATGAAAATCACTTTAAACATGCTAATTTTAGCTCTAACACTGATGATCCACCTATAAATGTGAACTGACGTTCAAAAATAAAACATTTGAAAACTGACCATTTTCCACATTTCTGAAGCATGACGTAATGGGGGGGTGTTATCTCTTTTGTCGAAAATCAGCCGTTTTTGCTCGAACATTAAATGCCTCCAAATGGTATTTAATTAACTTACCGAGCCCCTGGAAGCATGAAAATCACTTTAAACATGCTAATTTTAGCTCTAACACTGATGATCCACCTACAAATGTGAACTGACGTTCAAAAATAAAACATTTGAAAACGGACCATTTTCCACATTTCTGAAGCATGACGTAATGGGGGGGTGTTATCTCTTTTGTCGAAAATCAGCCGTTTTTGCTCGAACATTAAATGCCTACAAAATGGTATTTCATTAACTTCCCGAGCCCCTGGAAGCATGAAAATCACTTTAAACATGCTAATTTTAGCTCTAACACTGATGATCCACCTACAAATGTGAACTGACGTTCAAAAATAAAACATTTGAAAACGGACCATTTTCCACATTTCTGAAGCATGACGTAATGGGGGGGTGTTATCTCTTTTGTCGAAAATCAGCCGTTTTTGCTCGAACATTAAATGCCTCCAAATGGTATTTAATTAACTTCCCGGGGTGAAGAAACCCTTTTTGAGAACTCAGAGTGATTAAATTGGCCATTTTCATGCACTTATAACCATTCCATAAATCTTGTGTTTTGGGCCCCTGGAAGCATGAAAATCACTTTAAACATGCTAATTTTACCTCTAACACTGATGATCCACCTACAAATGTGAACTGACGTTCAAAAATAAAACATTTGAAAACGGACCATTTTCCACATTTCTGAAGCATGACGTAATGGGGGGGTGTTATCTCTTTTGTCGAAAATCAGCCGTTTTTGCTCGAACATTAAATGCCTCCAAATGGTATTTAATTAACTTCCCGAGCCCCTGGAAGCATGAAAATCACTTTAAACATGCTAATTTTAGCTCTAACACTGATGATCCACCTACAAATGTGAACTGACGTTCAAAAATAAAACATTTGAAAACGGACCATTTTCCACATTTCTGAAGCATGACGTAATGGGGGGGTGTTATCTCTTTTGTCGAAAATCTGCCGTTTTTGCTCGAACATTAAATGCCTCCAAATGGTATTTAATTAACTTCCCGGGGTGAAGAAACCCTTTTTGAGAACTCAGAGTGAGTAAATTGGCCATTTTCATGCACTTTTAACCATTCCATAAATCTTGTGTTTTGGGCCCCTGGAAGCATGAAAATCACTTTAAACATGCTAATTTTAGCTCTAACACTGATGATCCACCTACAAATGTGAACTGACGTTCAAAAATAAAACATTTGAAAACGGACCATTTTCCACATTTCTGAAGCATGACGTAATGGGGGGGTGTTATCTCTTTTGTCGAAAATCAGCCGTTTTTGCTCGAACATTAAATGCCTCCAAATGGTATTTATTTCACTTCCCGGTGTGAAGAAACCCTTTTTGAGAACTCAGAGTGAGTAAATTGGCCATTTTCATGCACTTTTAACCATTCCATTAATCGTGTGTTTTGGGCCCCTGGAAGCATGAAAATCACTTTAAACATGCTAATTTTAGCTCTAACACTGATGATCCACCTACAAATGTGAACTGACGTTCAAAAATAAAACATTTGAAAACTGACCATTTTCCACATTTCTGAAGCATGACGTAATGGGGGGTGTTATCTCTTTTGTCGAAAATCAGCCGTTTTTGCTCGAACATTAAATGCCTCCAAATGGTATTTAATTAACTTCCCGAGCCCCTGGAAGCATGAAAATCACTTTAAACATGCTAATTTTAGCTCTAACACTGATGATCCACCTACAAATGTGAAATGACGTTCAAAAATAAAACATTTGAAAACGGACCATTTTCCACATTTCTGAAGCATGACGTAATGGGGGGGTGTTATCTCTTTTGTCGAAAATCAGCCGTTTTTGCTCGAACATTAAATGCCTCCAAATGGTATTTATTTCACTTCCCGAGCCCCTGGAAGCATGAAAATCACTTTAAACATGCTAATTTTAGCTCTAACACTGATGATCCACCTACAAATGTGAACTGACGTTCACAAATAAAACATTTGAAAACGGACCATTTTCCACATTTCTGAAGCATGACGTAATGGGGGGGTGTTATCTCTTTTGTCGAAAATCAGCCGTTTTTGCTCGAACATTAAATGCCTCCAAATGGTATTTAATTAACTTCCCGGGGTGAAGAAACCCTTTTTGAGAACTCAGAGTGAGTAAATTGGCCATTTTCATGCACTTTTAACCATTCCATAAATCTTGTGTTTTGGGCCCCTGGAAGCATGAAAATCACTTTAAACATGCTAATTTTAGCTCTAACACTGATGATCCACCTACAAATGTGAACTGACGTTCAAAAATAAAACATTTGAAAACGGACCATTTTCCACATTTCTGAAGCATGACGTAATGGGGGGGTGTTATCTCTTTTGTCGAAAATCGGCCGTTTTTGCTCGAACATTAAATGCCTCCAAATGGTATTTATTTCACTTCCCGAGCCCCTGGAAGCATGAAAATCACTTTAAACATGCTAATTTTAGCTCTAACACTGATGATCCACCTACAAATGTGAACTGACGTTCAAAAATAAAACATTTGAAAACGGACCATTTTCCACATTTCTGAAGCATGACGTAATGGGGGGGTGTTATCTCTTTTGTCGAAAATCTGCCGTTTTTGCTCGAACATTAAATGCCTCCAAATGGTATTTAATTAACTTCCCGAGCCCCTGGAAGCATGAAAATCACTTTAAACATGCTAATTTTAGCTCTAACACTGATGATCCACCTACAAATGTGAACTGACGTTCAAAAATAAAACATTTGAAAACGGACCATTTTCCACATTTCTGAAGCATGACGTAATGGGGGGGTGTTATCTCTTTTGTTGAAAATCAGCCGTTTTTGCTCGAACATTAAATGCCTCCAAATGGTATTTAATTAACTTCCCGGGGTGAAGAAACCCTTTTTGAGAACTCAGAGTGAGTAAATTGGCCATTTTCATGCACTTTTAACCATTCCATAAATCTTGTGTTTTGGGCCCCTGGAAGCATGAAAATCACTTTAAACATGCTAATTTTAGCTCTAATACTGATGATCCACCTACAAATGTGAACTGACATTCAAAAATAAAACATTTGAAAACGGACCATTTTCCACATTTCTGAAGCATGACGTAATGGGGGGGTGTTATCTCTTTTGTCGAAAATCAGCCGTTTTTGCTCGAACATTAAATGCCTCCAAATGGTATTTATTTCACTTCCCGAGCCCCTGGAAGCATGAAAATCACTTTAAACATGCTAATTTTAGCTCTAACACTGATGATCCACCTACAAATGTGAACTGACGTTCAAAAATAAAACATTTGAAAACTGACCATTTTCCACATTTCTGAAGCATGACGTAATGGGGGGGTGTTATCTCTTTTGTCGAAAATCAGCCGTTTTTGCTCGAACATTAAATGCCTCCAAATGGTATTTAATTAACTTACCGAGCCCCTGGAAGCATGAAAATCACTTTAAACATGCTAATTTTAGCTCTAACACTGATGATCCACCTACAAATGTGAACTGACGTTCAAAAATAAAACATTTGAAAACGGACCATTTTCCACATTTCTGAAGCATGACGTAATGGGGGGGTGTTATCTCTTTTGTCGAAAATCAGCCGTTTTTGCTCGAACATTAAATGCCTACAAAATGGTATTTCATTAACTTCCCGAGCCCCTGGAAGCATGAAAATCACTTTAAACATGCTAATTTTAGCTCTAACACTGATGATCCACCTACAAATGTGAACTGACGTTCAAAAATAAAACATTTGAAAACGGACCATTTTCCACATTTCTGAAGCATGACGTAATGGGGGGGTGTTATCTCTTTTGTCGAAAATCAGCCGTTTTTGCTCGAACATTAAATGCCTCCAAATGGTATTTAATTAACTTCCCGGGGTGAAGAAACCCTTTTTGAGAACTCAGAGTGATTAAATTGGCCATTTTCATGCACTTATAACCATTCCATAAATCTTGTGTTTTGGGCCCCTGGAAGCATGAAAATCACTTTAAACATGCTAATTTTACCTCTAACACTGATGATCCACCTACAAATGTGAACTGACGTTCAAAAATAAAACATTTGAAAACGGACCATTTTCCACATTTCTGAAGCATGACGTAATGGGGGGGTGTTATCTCTTTTGTCGAAAATCAGCCGTTTTTGCTCGAACATTAAATGCCTCCAAATGGTATTTAATTAACTTCCCGAGCCCCTGGAAGCATGAAAATCACTTTAAACATGCTAATTTTAGCTCTAACACTGATGATCCACCTACAAATGTGAACTGACGTTCAAAAATAAAACATTTGAAAACGGACCATTTTCCACATTTCTGAAGCATGACGTAATGGGGGGGTGTTATCTCTTTTGTCGAAAATCTGCCGTTTTTGCTCGAACATTAAATGCCTCCACATGGTATTTAATTAACTTCCCGGGGTGAAGAAACCCTTTTTGAGAACTCAGAGTGAGTAAATTGGCCATTTTCATGCACTTTTAACCATTCCATAAATCTTGTGTTTTGGGCCCCTGGAAGCATGAAAATCACTTTAAACATGCTAATTTTAGCTCTAACACTGATGATCCACCTACAAATGTGAACTGACGTTCAAAAATAAAACATTTGAAAACGGACCATTTTCCACATTTCTGAAGCATGACGTAATGGGGGGGTGTTATCTCTTTTGTCGAAAATCAGCCGTTTTTGCTCGAACATTAAATGCCTCCAAATGGTATTTATTTCACTTCCCGGGGTGAAGAAACCCTTTTTGAGAACTCAGAGTGAGTAAATTGGCCATTTTCATGCACTTTTAACCATTCCATTAATCGTGTGTTTTGGGCCCCTGGAAGCATGAAAATCACTTTAAACATGCTAATTTTAGCTCTAACACTGATGATCCACCTACAAATGTGAACTGACGTTCAAAAATAAAACATTTGAAAACTGACCATTTTCCACATTTCTGAAGCATGACGTAATGGGGGGTGTTATCTCTTTTGTCGAAAATCAGCCGTTTTTGCTCGAACATTAAATGCCTCCAAATGGTATTTAATTAACTTCCCGAGCCCCTGGAAGCATGAAAATCACTTTAAACATGCTAATTTTAGCTCTAACACTGATGATCCACCTACAAATGTGAACTGACGTTCAAAAATAAAACATTTGAAAACGGACCATTTTCCACATTTCTGAAGCATGACGTAATGGGGGGGTGTTATCTCTTTTGTCGAAAATCAGCCGTTTTTGCTCGAACATTAAATGCCTCCAAATGGTATTTATTTCACTTCCCGAGCCCCTGGAAGCATGAAAATCACTTTAAACATGCTAATTTTAGCTCTAACACTGATGATCCACCTACAAATGTGAACTGACGTTCACAAATAAAACATTTGAAAACGGACCATTTTCCACATTTCTGAAGCATGACGTAATGGGGGGGTGTTATCTCTTTTGTCGAAAATCAGCCGTTTTTGCTCGAACATTAAATGCCTCCAAATGGTATTTAATTAACTTCCCGGGGTGAAGAAACCCTTTTTGAGAACTCAGAGTGAGTAAATTGGCCATTTTCATGCACTTTTAACCATTCCATAAATCTTGTGTTTTGGGCCCCTGGAAGCATGAAAATCACTTTAAACATGCTAATTTTAGCTCTAACACTGATGATCCACCTACAAATGTGAACTGACGTTCAAAAATAAAACATTTGAAAACGGACCATTTTCCACATTTCTGAAGCATGACGTAATGGGGGGGTGTTATCTCTTTTGTCGAAAATCAGCCGTTTTTGCTCGAACATTAAATGCCTCCAAATGGTATTTAATTAACTTCCCGAGCCCCTGGAAGCATGAAAATCACTTTAAACATGCTAATTTTAGCTCTAACACTGATGATCCACCTACAAATGTGAACTGACGTTCAAAAATAAAACATTTGAAAACGGACCATTTTCCACATTTCTGAAGCATGACGTAATGGGGGGGTGTTATCTCTTTTGTCGAAAATCGGCCGTTTTTGCTCGAACATTAAATGCCTCCAAATGGTATTTATTTCACTTCCCGAGCCCCTGGAAGCATGAAAATCACTTTAAACATGCTAATTTTAGCTCTAACACTGATGATCCACCTACAAATGTGAACTGACGTTCAAAAATAAAACATTTGAAAACGGACCATTTTCCACATTTCTGAAGCATGACGTAATGGGGGGGTGTTATCTCTTTTGTCGAAAATCTGCCGTTTTTGCTCGAACATTAAATGCCTCCAAATGGTATTTAATTAACTTCCCGAGCCCCTGGAAGCATGAAAATCACTTTAAACATGCTAATTTTAGCTCTAACACTGATGATCCACCTACAAATGTGAACTGACGTTCAAAAATAAAACATTTGAAAACGGACCATTTTCCACATTTCTGAAGCATGACGTAATGGGGGGGTGTTATCTCTTTTGTTGAAAATCAGCCGTTTTTGCTCGAACATTAAATGCCTCCAAATGGTATTTAATTAACTTCCCGGGGTGAAGAAACCCTTTTTGAGAACTCAGAGTGAGTAAATTGGCCATTTTCATGCACTTTTAACCATTCCATAAATCTTGTGTTTTGGGCCCCTGGAAGCATGAAAATCACTTTAAACATGCTAATTTTAGCTCTAATACTGATGATCCACCTACAAATGTGAACTGACATTCAAAAATAAAACATTTGAAAACGGACCATTTTCCACATTTCTGAAGCATGACGTAATGGGGGGGTGTTATCTCTTTTGTCGAAAATCAGCCGTTTTTGCTCGAACATTAAATGCCTCCAAATGGTATTTATTTCACTTCCCGAGCCCCTGGAAGCATGAAAATCACTTTAAACATGCTAATTTTAGCTCTAACACTGATGATCCACCTACAAATGTGAACTGACGTTCAAAAATAAAACATTTGAAAACTGACCATTTTCCACATTTCTGAAGCATGACGTAATGGGGGGGTGTTATCTCTTTTGTCGAAAATCAGCCGTTTTTGCTCGAACATTAAATGCCTCCAAATGGTATTTAATTAACTTACCGAGCCCCTGGAAGCATGAAAATCACTTTAAACATGCTAATTTTAGCTCTAACACTGATGATCCACCTACAAATGTGAACTGACGTTCAAAAATAAAACATTTGAAAACGGACCATTTTCCACATTTCTGAAGCATGACGTAATGGGGGGGTGTTATCTCTTTTGTCGAAAATCAGCCGTTTTTGCTCGAACATTAAATGCCTACAAAATGGTATTTCATTAACTTCCCGAGCCCCTGGAAGCATGAAAATCACTTTAAACATGCTAATTTTAGCTCTAACACTGATGATCCACCTACAAATGTGAACTGACGTTCAAAAATAAAACATTTGAAAACGGACCATTTTCCACATTTCTGAAGCATGACGTAATGGGGGGGTGTTATCTCTTTTGTCGAAAATCAGCCGTTTTTGCTCGAACATTAAATGCCTCCAAATGGTATTTAATTAACTTCCCGGGGTGAAGAAACCCTTTTTGAGAACTCAGAGTGATTAAATTGGCCATTTTCATGCACTTATAACCATTCCATAAATCTTGTGTTTTGGGCCCCTGGAAGCATGAAAATCACTTTAAACATGCTAATTTTACCTCTAACACTGATGATCCACCTACAAATGTGAACTGACGTTCAAAAATAAAACATTTGAAAACGGACCATTTTCCACATTTCTGAAGCATGACGTAATGGGGGGGTGTTATCTCTTTTGTCGAAAATCAGCCGTTTTTGCTCGAACATTAAATGCCTCCAAATGGTATTTAATTAACTTCCCGAGCCCCTGGAAGCATGAAAATCACTTTAAACATGCTAATTTTAGCTCTAACACTGATGATCCACCTACAAATGTGAACTGACGTTCAAAAATAAAACATTTGAAAACGGACCATTTTCCACATTTCTGAAGCATGACGTAATGGGGGGGTGTTATCTCTTTTGTCGAAAATCTGCCGTTTTTGCTCGAACATTAAATGCCTCCACATGGTATTTAATTAACTTCCCGGGGTGAAGAAACCCTTTTTGAGAACTCAGAGTGAGTAAATTGGCCATTTTCATGCACTTTTAACCATTCCATAAATCTTGTGTTTTGGGCCCCTGGAAGCATGAAAATCACTTTAAACATGCTAATTTTAGCTCTAACACTGATGATCCACCTACAAATGTGAACTGACGTTCAAAAATAAAACATTTGAAAACGGACCATTTTCCACATTTCTGAAGCATGACGTAATGGGGGGGTGTTATCTCTTTTGTCGAAAATCAGCCGTTTTTGCTCGAACATTAAATGCCTCCAAATGGTATTTATTTCACTTCCCGGGGTGAAGAAACCCTTTTTGAGAACTCAGAGTGAGTAAATTGGCCATTTTCATGCACTTTTAACCATTCCATTAATCGTGTGTTTTGGGCCCCTGGAAGCATGAAAATCACTTTAAACATGCTAATTTTAGCTCTAACACTGATGATCCACCTACAAATGTGAACTGACGTTCAAAAATAAAACATTTGAAAACTGACCATTTTCCACATTTCTGAAGCATGACGTAATGGGGGGTGTTATCTCTTTTGTCGAAAATCAGCCGTTTTTGCTCGAACATTAAATGCCTCCAAATGGTATTTAATTAACTTCCCGAGCCCCTGGAAGCATGAAAATCACTTTAAACATGCTAATTTTAGCTCTAACACTGATGATCCACCTACAAATGTGAACTGACGTTCAAAAATAAAACATTTGAAAACGGACCATTTTCCACATTTCTGAAGCATGACGTAATGGGGGGGTGTTATCTCTTTTGTCGAAAATCAGCCGTTTTTGCTCGAACATTAAATGCCTCCAAATGGTATTTATTTCACTTCCCGAGCCCCTGGAAGCATGAAAATCACTTTAAACATGCTAATTTTAGCTCTAACACTGATGATCCACCTACAAATGTGAACTGACGTTCACAAATAAAACATTTGAAAACGGACCATTTTCCACATTTCTGAAGCATGACGTAATGGGGGGGTGTTATCTCTTTTGTCGAAAATCAGCCGTTTTTGCTCGAACATTAAATGCCTCCAAATGGTATTTAATTAACTTCCCGGGGTGAAGAAACCCTTTTTGAGAACTCAGAGTGAGTAAATTGGCCATTTTCATGCACTTTTAACCATTCCATAAATCTTGTGTTTTGGGCCCCTGGAAGCATGAAAATCACTTTAAACATGCTAATTTTAGCTCTAACACTGATGATCCACCTACAAATGTGAACTGACGTTCAAAAATAAAACATTTGAAAACGGACCATTTTCCACATTTCTGAAGCATGACGTAATGGGGGGGTGTTATCTCTTTTGTCGAAAATCAGCCGTTTTTGCTCGAACATTAAATGCCTCCAAATGGTATTTAATTAACTTCCCGAGCCCCTGGAAGCATGAAAATCACTTTAAACATGCTAATTTTAGCTCTAACACTGATGATCCACCTACAAATGTGAACTGACGTTCAAAAATAAAACATTTGAAAACGGACCATTTTCCACATTTCTGAAGCATGACGTAATGGGGGGGTGTTATCTCTTTTGTCGAAAATCGGCCGTTTTTGCTCGAACATTAAATGCCTCCAAATGGTATTTATTTCACTTCCCGAGCCCCTGGAAGCATGAAAATCACTTTAAACATGCTAATTTTAGCTCTAACACTGATGATCCACCTACAAATGTGAACTGACGTTCAAAAATAAAACATTTGAAAACGGACCATTTTCCACATTTCTGAAGCATGACGTAATGGGGGGGTGTTATCTCTTTTGTCGAAAATCTGCCGTTTTTGCTCGAACATTAAATGCCTCCAAATGGTATTTAATTAACTTCCCGAGCCCCTGGAAGCATGAAAATCACTTTAAACATGCTAATTTTAGCTCTAACACTGATGATCCACCTACAAATGTGAACTGACGTTCAAAAATAAAACATTTGAAAACGGACCATTTTCCACATTTCTGAAGCATGACGTAATGGGGGGGTGTTATCTCTTTTGTTGAAAATCAGCCGTTTTTGCTCGAACATTAAATGCCTCCAAATGGTATTTAATTAACTTCCCGGGGTGAAGAAACCCTTTTTGAGAACTCAGAGTGAGTAAATTGGCCATTTTCATGCACTTTTAACCATTCCATAAATCTTGTGTTTTGGGCCCCTGGAAGCATGAAAATCACTTTAAACATGCTAATTTTAGCTCTAATACTGATGATCCACCTACAAATGTGAACTGACATTCAAAAATAAAACATTTGAAAACGGACCATTTTCCACATTTCTGAAGCATGACGTAATGGGGGGGTGTTATCTCTTTTGTCGAAAATCAGCCGTTTTTGCTCGAACATTAAATGCCTCCAAATGGTATTTATTTCACTTCCCGAGCCCCTGGAAGCATGAAAATCACTTTAAACATGCTAATTTTAGCTCTAACACTGATGATCCACCTACAAATGTGAACTGACGTTCAAAAATAAAACATTTGAAAACGGACCATTTTCCATATTTCTGAAGCATGACGTAATGGGGGGGTGTTATCTCTTTTGTCGAAAATCAGCCGTTTTTGCTCGAACATTAAATGCCTCCAAATGGTATTTAATTAACTTCCCGAGCCCCTGGAAGCATGAAAATCACTTTAAACATGCTAATTTTAGCTCTAACACTGATGATCCACCTACAAATGTGAATTGACGTTAAAAAATAAAACATTTGAAAACGGACCATTTTCCACATTTCTGAAGCATGACGTAATGGGGGGGTGTTATCTCTTTTGTCGAAAATCAGCCGTTTTTGCTCGAACATTAAATGCCTCCAAATGATATTTAATTAACTTCCCGGGGTGAAGAAACCCTTTTTGAGAACTCAGAGTGAGTAAATTGGCCATTTTCATGCACTTTTAACCATTCCATAAATCTTGTGTTTTGGGCCCCTGGAAGCATGAAAATCACTTTAAACATGCTAATTTTAGCTCTAACACTGATGATCCACCTACAAATGTGAACTGACGTTCAAAAATAAAACATTTGAAAACGGACCATTTTCCACATTTCTGAAGCATGACGTAATGGGGGGGTGTTATCTCTTTTGTCGAAAATCAGCCTTTTTTGCTAGAACATTAAATGCCTCCAAATGGTATTTAATTAACTTCCCGAGCCCTTGGAAGCATGAAAATCACTTTAAACATGCTAATTTTAGCTCTAACACTGATGATCCACCTACAAATGTGAACTGACGTTCAAAAATAAAACATTTGAAAACGGACCATTTTCCACATTTCTGAAGCATGACGTAATGGGGGGGTGTTATCTCTTTTGTCGAAAATCAGCCGTTTTTGCTCGAACATTAAATGCCTCCAAATGGTATTTAATTAACTTCCCGGGGTGAAGAAACCCTTTTTGAGAACTCAGAGTGAGTAAATTGGCCATTTTCATGCACTTTTAACCATTCCATAAATCTTGTGTTTTGGGCCCCTGGAAGCATGAAAATCACTTTAAACATGCTAATTTTAGCTCTAACACTGATGATCCACCTACAAATGTGAACTGACGTTCAAAAATAAAACATTTGAAAACGGACCATTTTCCACATTTCTGAAGCATGACGTAATGGGGGGGTGTTATCTCTTTTGTCGAAAATCAGCCGTTTTTGCTCGAACATTAAATGCCTCCAAATGGTATTTAATTAACTTCCCGAGCCCCTGGAAGCATGAAAATCACTTTAAACATGCTAATTTTAGCTCTAACACTGATGATCCACCTACAAATGTGAACTGACGTTCAAAAATAAAACATTTGAAAACGGACCATTTTCCACATTTCTGAAGCATGACGTAATGGGGGGTGTTATCTCTTTTGTCGAAAATCAGCCATTTTTGCTCGAACATTAAATGCCTCCAAATGGTATTTAATTAACTTCCCGGGGTGAAGAAACCCTTTTTGAGAACTCAGAGTGAGTAAATTGGCCATTTTCATGCACTTTTAACCATTCCATAAATCTTGTGTTTTGGGCCCCTGGAAGCATGAAAATCACTTTAAACATGCTAATTTTAGCTCTAACACTGATGATCCACCTACAAATGTGAACTGACGTTCAAAAATAAAACATTTGAAAACGGACCATTTTCCACATTTCTGAAGCATGACGTAATGGGGGGGTGTTATCTCTTTTGTTGAAAATCAGCCGTTTTTGCTCGAACATTAAATGCCTCCAAATGGTATTTAATTAACTTCCCGGGGTGAAGAAACCCTTTTTGAGAACTCAGAGTGAGTAAATTGGCCATTTTCATGCACTTTTAACCATTCCATAAATCTTGTGTTTTGGGCCCCTGGAAGCATGAAAATCACTTTAAACATGCTAATTTTAGCTCTAACACTGATGATCCACCTACAAATGTGAACTGACGTTCAAAAATAAAACATTTGAAAACGGACCATTTTCCACATTTCTGAAGCATGACGTAATGGGGGGGTGTTATCTCTTTTGTCGAAAATCAGCCGTTTTTGCTCGAACATTAAATGCCTCCAAATGGTATTTAATTAACTTCCCGGGGTGAAGAAACCCTTTTTGAGAACTCAGAGTGAGTAAATTGGCCATTTTCATGCACTTTTAACCATTCCATAAATCTTGTGTTTTGGGCCCCTGGAAGCATGAAAATCACTTTAAACATGCTAATTTTAGCTCTAACACTGATGATCCACCTACAAATGTGAACTGACGTTCAAAAATAAAACATTTGAAAACGGACCATTTTCCACATTTCTGAAGCATGACGTAATGGGGGGGTGTTATCTCTTTTGTCGAAAATCAGCCGTTTTTGCTCGAACATTAAATGCCTCCAAATGGTATTTATTTCACTTCCCGAGCCCCTGGAAGCATGAAAATCACTTTAAACATGCTAATTTTAGCTCTAACACTGATGATCCACCTACAAATGTGAACTGACGTTCAAAAATAAAACATTTGAAAACGGACCATTTTCCACATTTCTGAAGCATGACGTAATGGGGGGGTGTTATCTCTTTTGTCGAAAATCAGCCGTTTTTGCTCGAACATTAAATGCCTCCAAATGGTATTTAATTAACTTCCCGAGCCCCTGGAAGCATGAAAATCACTTTAAACATGCTAATTTTAGCTCTAACACTGATGATCCACCTACAAATGTGAACTGACGTTCAAAAATAAAACATTTGAAAACGGACCATTTTCCACATTTCTGAAGCATGACGTAATGGGGGGGGTGTTATCTCTTTTGACGAAAATCAGCCGTTTTTGCTCGAACATTAAATGCCTACAAATGGTATTTAATTAACTTCCCGGGGTGAAGAAACCCGTTTTGAGAACTCAGAGTGAGTAAATTGGCCATTTTCATGCACTTTTAACCATTCCATAAATCTTGTGTTTTGGGCCCCTGGAAGCATGAAAATCACTTTAAACATGCTAATTTTAGCTCTAACACTGATGATCCACCTACAAATGTGAACTGACGTTCAAAAATAAAACATTTGAAAACGGACCATTTTCCACATTTCTGAAGCATGACGTAATGGGGAGGTGTTATCTCTTTTGTCGAAAATCAGCCGTTTTTGCTCGAACATTAAATGCCTCCAAATGGTATTTAATTAACTTCCCGAGCCCCTGGAAGCATGAAAATCACTTTAAACATGCTAATTTTAGCTCTAACACTGATGATCCACCTACAAATGTGAACTGACGTTCAAAAATAAAACATTTGAAAACGGACCATTTTCCACATTTCTGAAGCATGACGTAATGGGGGGGTGTTATCTCTTTTGTCGAAAATCAGCAGTTTTTGCTCGAACATTAAATGCCTCCAAATGGTATTTAATTAACTTCCCGGGGTGAAGAAACCCTTTTTGAGAACTCAGAGTGAGTAAATTGGCCATTTTCATGCACTTTTAACCATTCCATAAATCTTGTGTTTTGGGCCCCTGGAAGCATGAAAATCACTTTAAACATGCTAATTTTAGCTCTAACACTGATGATCCACCTACAAATGTGAACTGACGTTCAAAAATAAAACATTTGAAAACGGACCATTTTCCACATTTCTGAAGCATGACGTAATGGGGGGTTGTTATCTCTTTTGTCGAAAATCAGCCGTTTTTGCTCGAACATTAAATGCCTCCAAATGGTATTTAATTAACTTCCCGAGCCTCTGGAAGCATGAAAATCACTTTAAACATGCTAATTTTAGCTCTAACACTGATGATCCACCTACAAATGTGAACTGACGTTCAAAAATAAAACATTTGAAAACGGACCATTTTCCACATTTCTGAAGCATGACGTAATGGGGGGGTGTTATCTCTTTTGTCGAAAATCAGCCGTTTTTGCTCGAACATTAAATGCCTCCAAATGGTATTTAATTAACTTCCCGAGCCCCTGGAAGCATGAAAATCACTTTAAACATGCTAATTTTAGCTCTAACACTGATGATCCACCTACAAATGTGAACTGACGTTCAAAAACAAAACATTTGAAAACGGACCATTTTCCACATTTCTGAAGCATGACGTAATGGGGGGGTGTTATCTCTTTTGTCGAAAATCAGCCGTTTTTGCTCGAACATTAAATGCCTCCAAATGGTATTTAATTAACTTACCGAGCCCCTGGAAGCATGAAAATCACTTTAAACATGCTAATTTTAGCTCTAACACTGATGATCCACCTACAAATGTGAACTGACGTTCAAAAATAAAACATTTGAAAACGGACCATTTTCCACATTTCTGAAGCATGACGTAATGGGGGGGTGTTATCTCTTTTGTCGAAAATCAGCCGTTTTTGCTCGAACATTAAATGCCTACAAAATGGTATTTCATTAACTTCCCGAGCCCCTGGAAGCATGAAAATCACTTTAAACATGCTAATTTTAGCTCTAACACTGATGATCCACCTACAAATGTGAACTGACGTTCAAAAATAAAACATTTGAAAACGGACCATTTTCCACATTTCTGAAGCATGACGTAATGGGGGGGTGTTATCTCTTTTGTCGAAAATCAGCCGTTTTTGCTCGAACATTAAATGCCTACAAAATGGTATTTCATTAACTTCCCGAGCCCCTGGAAGCATGAAAATCACTTTAAACATGCTAATTTTAGCTCTAACACTGATGATCCACCTACAAATGTGAACTGACGTTCAAAAATAAAACATTTGAAAACGGACCATTTTCCACATTTCTGAAGCATGACGTAATGGGGGGGTGTTATCTCTTTTGTCGAAAATCAGCCGTTTTTGCTCGAACATTAAATGCCTCCAAATGGTATTTAATTAACTTCCCGGGGTGAAGAAACCCTTTTTGAGAACTCAGAGTGATTAAATTGGCCATTTTCATGCACTTATAACCATTCCATAAATCTTGTGTTTTGGGCCCCTGGAAGCATGAAAATCACTTTAAACATGCTAATTTTACCTCTAACACTGATGATCCACCTACAAATGTGAACTGACGTTCAAAAATAAAACATTTGAAAACGGACCATTTTCCACATTTCTGAAGCATGACGTAATGGGGGGGTGTTATCTCTTTTGTCGAAAATCAGCCGTTTTTGCTCGAACATTAAATGCCTCCAAATGGTATTTAATTAACTTCCCGAGCCCCTGGAAGCATGAAAATCACTTTAAACATGCTAATTTTAGCTCTAACACTGATGATCCACCTACAAATGTGAACTGACGTTCAAAAATAAAACATTTGAAAACGGACCATTTTCCACATTTCTGAAGCATGACGTAATGGGGGGGTGTTATCTCTTTTGTCGAAAATCTGCCGTTTTTGCTCGAACATTAAATGCCTCCACATGGTATTTAATTAACTTCCCGGGGTGAAGAAACCCTTTTTGAGAACTCAGAGTGAGTAAATTGGCCATTTTCATGCACTTTTAACCATTCCATAAATCTTGTGTTTTGGGCCCCTGGAAGCATGAAAATCACTTTAAACATGCTAATTTTAGCTCTAACACTGATGATCCACCTACAAATGTGAACTGACGTTCAAAAATAAAACATTTGAAAACGGACCATTTTCCACATTTCTGAAGCATGACGTAATGGGGGGGTGTTATCTCTTTTGTCGAAAATCAGCCGTTTTTGCTCGAACATTAAATGCCTCCAAATGGTATTTATTTCACTTCCCGGGGTGAAGAAACCCTTTTTGAGAACTCAGAGTGAGTAAATTGGCCATTTTCATGCACTTTTAACCATTCCATTAATCGTGTGTTTTGGGCCCCTGGAAGCATGAAAATCACTTTAAACATGCTAATTTTAGCTCTAACACTGATGATCCACCTACAAATGTGAACTGACGTTCAAAAATAAAACATTTGAAAACTGACCATTTTCCACATTTCTGAAGCATGACGTAATGGGGGGTGTTATCTCTTTTGTCGAAAATCAGCCGTTTTTGCTCGAACATTAAATGCCTCCAAATGGTATTTAATTAACTTCCCGAGCCCCTGGAAGCATGAAAATCACTTTAAACATGCTAATTTTAGCTCTAACACTGATGATCCACCTACAAATGTGAACTGACGTTCAAAAATAAAACATTTGAAAACGGACCATTTTCCACATTTCTGAAGCATGACGTAATGGGGGGGTGTTATCTCTTTTGTCGAAAATCAGCCGTTTTTGCTCGAACATTAAATGCCTCCAAATGGTATTTATTTCACTTCCCGAGCCCCTGGAAGCATGAAAATCACTTTAAACATGCTAATTTTAGCTCTAACACTGATGATCCACCTACAAATGTGAACTGACGTTCACAAATAAAACATTTGAAAACGGACCATTTTCCACATTTCTGAAGCATGACGTAATGGGGGGGTGTTATCTCTTTTGTCGAAAATCAGCCGTTTTTGCTCGAACATTAAATGCCTCCAAATGGTATTTAATTAACTTCCCGGGGTGAAGAAACCCTTTTTGAGAACTCAGAGTGAGTAAATTGGCCATTTTCATGCACTTTTAACCATTCCATAAATCTTGTGTTTTGGGCCCCTGGAAGCATGAAAATCACTTTAAACATGCTAATTTTAGCTCTAACACTGATGATCCACCTACAAATGTGAACTGACGTTCAAAAATAAAACATTTGAAAACGGACCATTTTCCACATTTCTGAAGCATGACGTAATGGGGGGGTGTTATCTCTTTTGTCGAAAATCAGCCGTTTTTGCTCGAACATTAAATGCCTCCAAATGGTATTTAATTAACTTCCCGAGCCCCTGGAAGCATGAAAATCACTTTAAACATGCTAATTTTAGCTCTAACACTGATGATCCACCTACAAATGTGAACTGACGTTCAAAAATAAAACATTTGAAAACGGACCATTTTCCACATTTCTGAAGCATGACGTAATGGGGGGGTGTTATCTCTTTTGTCGAAAATCGGCCGTTTTTGCTCGAACATTAAATGCCTCCAAATGGTATTTATTTCACTTCCCGAGCCCCTGGAAGCATGAAAATCACTTTAAACATGCTAATTTTAGCTCTAACACTGATGATCCACCTACAAATGTGAACTGACGTTCAAAAATAAAACATTTGAAAACGGACCATTTTCCACATTTCTGAAGCATGACGTAATGGGGGGGTGTTATCTCTTTTGTCGAAAATCTGCCGTTTTTGCTCGAACATTAAATGCCTCCAAATGGTATTTAATTAACTTCCCGAGCCCCTGGAAGCATGAAAATCACTTTAAACATGCTAATTTTAGCTCTAACACTGATGATCCACCTACAAATGTGAACTGACGTTCAAAAATAAAACATTTGAAAACGGACCATTTTCCACATTTCTGAAGCATGACGTAATGGGGGGGTGTTATCTCTTTTGTTGAAAATCAGCCGTTTTTGCTCGAACATTAAATGCCTCCAAATGGTATTTAATTAACTTCCCGGGGTGAAGAAACCCTTTTTGAGAACTCAGAGTGAGTAAATTGGCCATTTTCATGCACTTTTAACCATTCCATAAATCTTGTGTTTTGGGCCCCTGGAAGCATGAAAATCACTTTAAACATGCTAATTTTAGCTCTAATACTGATGATCCACCTACAAATGTGAACTGACATTCAAAAATAAAACATTTGAAAACGGACCATTTTCCACATTTCTGAAGCATGACGTAATGGGGGGGTGTTATCTCTTTTGTCGAAAATCAGCCGTTTTTGCTCGAACATTAAATGCCTCCAAATGGTATTTATTTCACTTCCCGAGCCCCTGGAAGCATGAAAATCACTTTAAACATGCTAATTTTAGCTCTAACACTGATGATCCACCTACAAATGTGAACTGACGTTCAAAAATAAAACATTTGAAAACGGACCATTTTCCATATTTCTGAAGCATGACGTAATGGGGGGGTGTTATCTCTTTTGTCGAAAATCAGCCGTTTTTGCTCGAACATTAAATGCCTCCAAATGGTATTTAATTAACTTCCCGAGCCCCTGGAAGCATGAAAATCACTTTAAACATGCTAATTTTAGCTCTAACACTGATGATCCACCTACAAATGTGAATTGACGTTAAAAAATAAAACATTTGAAAACGGACCATTTTCCACATTTCTGAAGCATGACGTAATGGGGGGGTGTTATCTCTTTTGTCGAAAATCAGCCGTTTTTGCTCGAACATTAAATGCCTCCAAATGATATTTAATTAACTTCCCGGGGTGAAGAAACCCTTTTTGAGAACTCAGAGTGAGTAAATTGGCCATTTTCATGCACTTTTAACCATTCCATAAATCTTGTGTTTTGGGCCCCTGGAAGCATGAAAATCACTTTAAACATGCTAATTTTAGCTCTAACACTGATGATCCACCTACAAATGTGAACTGACGTTCAAAAATAAAACATTTGAAAACGGACCATTTTCCACATTTCTGAAGCATGACGTAATGGGGGGGTGTTATCTCTTTTGTCGAAAATCAGCCTTTTTTGCTAGAACATTAAATGCCTCCAAATGGTATTTAATTAACTTCCCGAGCCCTTGGAAGCATGAAAATCACTTTAAACATGCTAATTTTAGCTCTAACACTGATGATCCACCTACAAATGTGAACTGACGTTCAAAAATAAAACATTTGAAAACGGACCATTTTCCACATTTCTGAAGCATGACGTAATGGGGGGGTGTTATCTCTTTTGTCGAAAATCAGCCGTTTTTGCTCGAACATTAAATGCCTCCAAATGGTATTTAATTAACTTCCCGGGGTGAAGAAACCCTTTTTGAGAACTCAGAGTGAGTAAATTGGCCATTTTCATGCACTTTTAACCATTCCATAAATCTTGTGTTTTGGGCCCCTGGAAGCATGAAAATCACTTTAAACATGCTAATTTTAGCTCTAACACTGATGATCCACCTACAAATGTGAACTGACGTTCAAAAATAAAACATTTGAAAACGGACCATTTTCCACATTTCTGAAGCATGACGTAATGGGGGGGTGTTATCTCTTTTGTCGAAAATCAGCCGTTTTTGCTCGAACATTAAATGCCTCCAAATGGTATTTAATTAACTTCCCGAGCCCCTGGAAGCATGAAAATCACTTTAAACATGCTAATTTTAGCTCTAACACTGATGATCCACCTACAAATGTGAACTGACGTTCAAAAATAAAACATTTGAAAACGGACCATTTTCCACATTTCTGAAGCATGACGTAATGGGGGGTGTTATCTCTTTTGTCGAAAATCAGCCATTTTTGCTCGAACATTAAATGCCTCCAAATGGTATTTAATTAACTTCCCGGGGTGAAGAAACCCTTTTTGAGAACTCAGAGTGAGTAAATTGGCCATTTTCATGCACTTTTAACCATTCCATAAATCTTGTGTTTTGGGCCCCTGGAAGCATGAAAATCACTTTAAACATGCTAATTTTAGCTCTAACACTGATGATCCACCTACAAATGTGAACTGACGTTCAAAAATAAAACATTTGAAAACGGACCATTTTCCACATTTCTGAAGCATGACGTAATGGGGGGGTGTTATCTCTTTTGTTGAAAATCAGCCGTTTTTGCTCGAACATTAAATGCCTCCAAATGGTATTTAATTAACTTCCCGGGGTGAAGAAACCCTTTTTGAGAACTCAGAGTGAGTAAATTGGCCATTTTCATGCACTTTTAACCATTCCATAAATCTTGTGTTTTGGGCCCCTGGAAGCATGAAAATCACTTTAAACATGCTAATTTTAGCTCTAACACTGATGATCCACCTACAAATGTGAACTGACGTTCAAAAATAAAACATTTGAAAACGGACCATTTTCCACATTTCTGAAGCATGACGTAATGGGGGGGTGTTATCTCTTTTGTCGAAAATCAGCCGTTTTTGCTCGAACATTAAATGCCTCCAAATGGTATTTAATTAACTTCCCGGGGTGAAGAAACCCTTTTTGAGAACTCAGAGTGAGTAAATTGGCCATTTTCATGCACTTTTAACCATTCCATAAATCTTGTGTTTTGGGCCCCTGGAAGCATGAAAATCACTTTAAACATGCTAATTTTAGCTCTAACACTGATGATCCACCTACAAATGTGAACTGACGTTCAAAAATAAAACATTTGAAAACGGACCATTTTCCACATTTCTGAAGCATGACGTAATGGGGGGGTGTTATCTCTTTTGTCGAAAATCAGCCGTTTTTGCTCGAACATTAAATGCCTCCAAATGGTATTTAATTAACTTCCCGAGCCCCTGGAAGCATGAAAATCACTTTAAACATGCTAATTTTAGCTCTAACACTGATGATCCACCTACAAATGTGAACTGACGTTCAAAAATAAAACATTTGAAAACGGACCATTTTCCACATTTCTGAAGCATGACGTAATGGGGGGGTGTTATCTCTTTTGTCGAAAATCTGCCGTTTTTGCTCGAACATTAAATGCCTCCACATGGTATTTAATTAACTTCCCGGGGTGAAGAAACCCTTTTTGAGAACTCAGAGTGAGTAAATTGGCCATTTTCATGCACTTTTAACCATTCCATAAATCTTGTGTTTTGGGCCCCTGGAAGCATGAAAATCACTTTAAACATGCTAATTTTAGCTCTAACACTGATGATCCACCTACAAATGTGAACTGACGTTCAAAAATAAAACATTTGAAAACGGACCATTTTCCACATTTCTGAAGCATGACGTAATGGGGGGGTGTTATCTCTTTTGTCGAAAATCAGCCGTTTTTGCTCGAACATTAAATGCCTCCAAATGGTATTTATTTCACTTCCCGGGGTGAAGAAACCCTTTTTGAGAACTCAGAGTGAGTAAATTGGCCATTTTCATGCACTTTTAACCATTCCATTAATCGTGTGTTTTGGGCCCCTGGAAGCATGAAAATCACTTTAAACATGCTAATTTTAGCTCTAACACTGATGATCCACCTACAAATGTGAACTGACGTTCAAAAATAAAACATTTGAAAACTGACCATTTTCCACATTTCTGAAGCATGACGTAATGGGGGGTGTTATCTCTTTTGTCGAAAATCAGCCGTTTTTGCTCGAACATTAAATGCCTCCAAATGGTATTTAATTAACTTCCCGAGCCCCTGGAAGCATGAAAATCACTTTAAACATGCTAATTTTAGCTCTAACACTGATGATCCACCTACAAATGTGAACTGACGTTCAAAAATAAAACATTTGAAAACGGACCATTTTCCACATTTCTGAAGCATGACGTAATGGGGGGGTGTTATCTCTTTTGTCGAAAATCAGCCGTTTTTGCTCGAACATTAAATGCCTCCAAATGGTATTTATTTCACTTCCCGAGCCCCTGGAAGCATGAAAATCACTTTAAACATGCTAATTTTAGCTCTAACACTGATGATCCACCTACAAATGTGAACTGACGTTCACAAATAAAACATTTGAAAACGGACCATTTTCCACATTTCTGAAGCATGACGTAATGGGGGGGTGTTATCTCTTTTGTCGAAAATCAGCCGTTTTTGCTCGAACATTAAATGCCTCCAAATGGTATTTAATTAACTTCCCGGGGTGAAGAAACCCTTTTTGAGAACTCAGAGTGAGTAAATTGGCCATTTTCATGCACTTTTAACCATTCCATAAATCTTGTGTTTTGGGCCCCTGGAAGCATGAAAATCACTTTAAACATGCTAATTTTAGCTCTAACACTGATGATCCACCTACAAATGTGAACTGACGTTCAAAAATAAAACATTTGAAAACGGACCATTTTCCACATTTCTGAAGCATGACGTAATGGGGGGGTGTTATCTCTTTTGTCGAAAATCAGCCATTTTTGCTCGAACATTAAATGCCTCCAAATGGTATTTAATTAACTTCCCGAGCCCCTGGAAGCATGAAAATCACTTTAAACATGCTAATTTTAGCTCTAACACTGATGATCCACCTACAAATGTGAACTGACGTTCAAAAATAAAACATTTGAAAACGGACCATTTTCCACATTTCTGAAGCATGACGTAATGGGGGGGTGTTATCTCTTTTGTCGAAAATCGGCCGTTTTTGCTCGAACATTAAATGCCTCCAAATGGTATTTATTTCACTTCCCGAGCCCCTGGAAGCATGAAAATCACTTTAAACATGCTAATTTTAGCTCTAACACTGATGATCCACCTACAAATGTGAACTGACGTTCAAAAATAAAACATTTGAAAACGGACCATTTTCCACATTTCTGAAGCATGACGTAATAGGGGGGTGTTATCTCTTTTGTCGAAAATCAGCCGTTTTTGCTCGAACATTAAATGCCTCCAAATGGTATTTAATTAACTTCCCGAGCCCCTGGAAGCATGAAAATCACTTTAAACATGCTAATTTTAGCTCTAACACTGATGATCCACCTACAAATGTGAACTGACGTTCAAAAATAAAACATTTGAAAACGGACCATTTTCCACATTTCTGAAGCATGACGTAATGGGGGGGTGTTATCTCTTTTGTTGAAAATCAGCCGTTTTTGCTCGAACATTAAATGCCTCCAAATGGTATTTAATTAACTTCCCGGGGTGAAGAAACCCTTTTTGAGAACTCAGAGTGAGTAAATTGGCCATTTTCATGCACTTTTAACCATTCCATAAATCTTGTGTTTTGGGCCCCTGGAAGCATGAAAATCACTTTAAACATGCTAATTTTAGCTCTAATACTGATGATCCACCTACAAATGTGAACTGACATTCAAAAATAAAACATTTGAAAACGGACCATTTTCCACATTTCTGAAGCATGACGTAATGGGGGGGTGTTATCTCTTTTGTCGAAAATCAGCCGTTTTTGCTCGAACATTAAATGCCTCCAAATGGTATTTATTTCACTTCCCGAGCCCCTGGAAGCATGAAAATCACTTTAAACATGCTAATTTTAGCTCTAACACTGATGATCCACCTACAAATGTGAACTGACGTTCAAAAATAAAACATTTGAAAACGGACCATTTTCCATATTTCTGAAGCATGACGTAATGGGGGGGTGTTATCTCTTTTGTCGAAAATCAGCCGTTTTTGCTCGAACATTAAATGCCTCCAAATGGTATTTAATTAACTTCCCGAGCCCCTGGAAGCATGAAAATCACTTTAAACATGCTAATTTTAGCTCTAACACTGATGATCCACCTACAAATGTGAATTGACGTTAAAAAATAAAACATTTGAAAACGGACCATTTTCCACATTTCTGAAGCATGACGTAATGGGGGGGTGTTATCTCTTTTGTCGAAAATCAGCCGTTTTTGCTCGAACATTAAATGCCTCCAAATGGTATTTAATTAACTTCCCGGGGTGAAGAAACCCTTTTTGAGAACTCAGAGTGAGTAAATTGGCCATTTTCATGCACTTTTAACCATTCCATAAATCTTGTGTTTTGGGCCCCTGGAAGCATGAAAATCACTTTAAACATGCTAATTTTAGCTCTAACACTGATGATCCACCTACAAATGTGAACTGACGTTCAAAAATAAAACATTTGAAAACGGACCATTTTCCACATTTCTGAAGCATGACGTAATGGGGGGGTCTTTTGTCGAAAATCAGCCGTTTTTGCTCGAACATTAAATGCCTCCAAATGGTATTTAATTAACTTCCCGAGCCCTTGGAAGCATGAAAATCACTTTAAACATGCTAATTTTAGCTCTAACACTGATGATCCACCTACAAATGTGAACTGACGTTCAAAAATAAAACATTTGAAAACGGACCATTTTCCACATTTCTGAAGCATGACGTAATGGGGGGGTGTTATCTCTTTTGTCGAAAATCAGCCGTTTTTGCTCGAACATTAAATGCCTCCAAATGGTATTTAATTAACTTCCCGGGGTGAAGAAACCCTTTTTGAGAACTCAGAGTGAGTAAATTGGCCATTTTCATGCACTTTTAACCATTCCATAAATCTTGTGTTTTGGGCCCCTGGAAGCATGAAAATCACTTTAAACATGCTAATTTTAGCTCTAACACTGATGATCCACCTACAAATGTGAACTGACGTTCAAAAATAAAACATTTGAAAACGGACCATTTTCCACATTTCTGAAGCATGACGTAATGGGGGGGTGTTATCTCTTTTGTCGAAAATCAGCCGTTTTTGCTCGAACATTAAATGCCTCCAAATGGTATTTAATTAACTTCCCGAGCCCCTGGAAGCATGAAAATCACTTTAAACATGCTAATTTTAGCTCTAACACTGATGATCCACCTACAAATGTGAACTGACGTTCAAAAATAAAACATTTGAAAACGGACCATTTTCCACATTTCTGAAGCATGACGTAATGGGGGGTGTTATCTCTTTTGTCGAAAATCAGCCATTTTTGCTCGAACATTAAATGCCTCCAAATGGTATTTAATTAACTTCCCGGGGTGAAGAAACCCTTTTTGAGAACTCAGAGTGAGTAAATTGGCCATTTTCATGCACTTTTAACCATTCCATAAATCTTGTGTTTTGGGCCCCTGGAAGCATGAAAATCACTTTAAACATGCTAATTTTAGCTCTAACACTGATGATCCACCTACAAATGTGAACTGACGTTCAAAAATAAAACATTTGAAAACGGACCATTTTCCACATTTCTGAAGCATGACGTAATGGGGGGGTGTTATCTCTTTTGTCGAAAATCAGCCGTTTTTGCTCGAACATTAAATGCCTCCAAATGGTATTTAATTAACTTCCCGAGCCCCTGGAAGCATGAAAATCACTTTAAACATGCTAATTTTAGCTCTAACACTGATGATCCACCTACAAATGTGAACTGACGTTCAAAAATAAAACATATGAAAACGGACCATTTTCCACATTTCTGAAGCATGACGTAATGGGGGGGTGTTATCTCTTTTGTCGAAAATCAGCCGTTTTTGCTCGAACATTAAATGCCTCCAAATGGTATTTAATTAACTTCCCGGGGTGAAGAAACCCTTTTTGAGAACTCAGAGTGAGTAAATTGGCCATTTTCATGCACTTTTAACCATTCCATAAATCTTGTGTTTTGGGCCCCTGGAAGCATGAAAATCACTTTAAACATGCTAATTTTAGCTCTAACACTGATGATCCACCTACAAATGTGAACTGACGTTCAAAAATAAAACATTTGAAAACGGACCATTTTCCACATTTCTGAAGCATGACGTAATGGGGGGGTGTTATCTCTTTTGTCGAAAATCAGCCGTTTTTGCTCGAACATTAAATGCCTCCAAATGGTATTTAATTAACTTCCCGGGGTGAAGAAACCCTTTTTGAGAACTCAGAGTGAGTAAATTGGCCATTTTCATGCACTTTTAACCATTCCATAAATCTTGTGTTTTGGGCCCCTGGAAGCATGAAAATCACTTTAAACATGCTAATTTTAGCTCTAACACTGATGATCCACCTACAAATGTGAACTGACGTTCAAAAATAAAACATTTGAAAACGGACCATTTTCCACATTTCTGAAGCATGACGTAATGGGGGGGTGTTATCTCTTTTGTCGAAAATCAGCCGTTTTTGCTCGAACATTAAATGCCTCCAAATGGTATTTATTTCACTTCCCGAGCCCCTGGAAGCATGAAAATCACTTCAAACATGCTCATTTTAGCTCTAACACTGATGATCCACCTACAAATGTGAACTGACGTTCAAAAATAAAACATTTGAAAACGGACCATTTTCCACATTTCTGAAGCATGACGTAATGGGGGGGTGTTATCTCTTTTGTCGAAAATCAGCCGTTTTTGCTCGAACATTAAATGCCTCCAAATGGTATTTAATTAACTTCCCGAGCCCCTGGAAGCATGAAAATCACTTTAAACATGCTAATTTTAGCTCTAACACTGATGATCCACCTACAAATGTGAACTGACATTCAAAAATAAAACATTTGAAAACGGACCATTTTCCACATTTCTGAAGCATGACGTAATGGGGGGGTGTTATCTCTTTTGTCGAAAATCAGCCGTTTTTGCTCGAACATTAAATGCCTCCAAATGGTATTTAATTAACTTCCCGGGGTGAAGAAACCCTTTTTGAGAACTCAGAGTGAGTAAATTGGCCATTTTCATGCACTTTTAACCATTCCATAAATCTTGTGTTTTGGGCCCCTGGAAGCATGAAAATCACTTTAAACATGCTAATTTTAGCTCTAACACTGATGATCCACCTACAAATGTGAACTGACGTTCAAAAATAAAACATTTGAAAACGGACCATTTTCCACATTTCTGAAGCATGACGTAATGGGGGGGTGTTATCTCTTTTGTCGAAAATCAGCCGTTTTTGCTCGAACATTAAATGCATCCAAATGGTATTTAATTAACTTCCCGGGGTGAAGAAACCCTTTTTGAGAACTCAGAGTGAGTAAATTGGCCATTTTCATGCACTTTTAACCATTCCATAAATCTTGTGTTTTGGGCCCCTGGAAGCATGAAAATCACTTTAAACATGCTAATTTTAGCTCTAACACTGATGATCCACCTACAAATGTGAACTGACGTTCAAAAATAAAACATTTGAAAACGGACCATTTTCCACATTTCTGAAGCATGACGTAATGGGGGGGTGTTATCTCTTTTGTCGAAAATCAGCCGTTTTTGCTCGAACATTAAATGCCTCCAAATGGTATTTATTTCACTTCCCGAGCCCCTGGAAGCATGAAAATCACTTTAAACATGCTCATTTTAGCTCTAACACTGATGATCCACCTACAAATGTGAACTGACGTTCAAAAATAAAACATTTGAAAACGGACAATTTTCCACATTTCTGAAGCATGACGTAATGGGGGGGTGTTATCTCTTTTGTCGAAAATCAGCCGTTTTTGCTCGAACATTAAATGCCTCCAAATGGTATTTAATTAACTTCCCGAGCCCCTGGAAGCATGAAAATCACTTTAAACATGCTAATTTTAGCTCTAACACTGATGATCCACCTACAAATGTGAACTGACGTTCAAAAATAAAACATTTGAAAACGGACCATTTTCCACATTTCTGAAGCATGACGTAATGGGGGGGTGTTATCTCTTTTGTCGAAAGTCAGCCGTTTTTGCTCGAACATTAAATGCCTCCAAATGGTATTTAATTAACTTCCCGGGGTGAAGAAACCCTTTTTGAGAACTCAGAGTGAGTAAATTGGCCATTTTCATGCACTTTTAACCATTCCATAAATCTTGTGTTTTGGGCCCCTGGAAGCATGAAAATCACTTTAAACATGCTAATTTTAGCTCTAACACTGATGATCCACCTACAAATGTGAACTGACGTTCAAAAATAAAACATTTGAAAACGGACCATTTTCCACATTTCTGAAGCATGACGTAATGGGGGGGTGTTATCTCTTTTGTCGAAAATCAGCCGTTTTTGCTCGAACATTAAATGCATCCAAATGGTATTTAATTAACTTCCCGGGGTGAAGAAACCCTTTTTGAGAACTCAGAGTGAGTAAATTGGCCATTTTCATGCACTTTTAACCATTCCATAAATCTTGTGTTTTGGGCCCCTGGAAGCATGAAAATCACTTTAAACATGCTAATTTTAGCTCTAACACTGATGATCCACCTACAAATGTGAACTGACGTTCAAAAATAAAACATTTGAAAATGGACCATTTTCCACATTTCTGAAGCATGACGTAATGGGGGGGGGTGTTATCTCTTTTGTCGAAAATCAGCCGTTTTTGCTCGAACATTAAATGCCTCCAAATGGTATTTAATTAACTTCCCGAGCCCCTGGAAGCATGAAAATCACTTTAAACATGCTAATTTTAGCTCTAACACTGATGATCCACCTACAAATGTGAACTGACGTTAAAAAATAAAACATTTGAAAACGGACCATTTTCCACATTTCTGAAGCATGACGTAATGGGGGGGTGTTATCTCTTTTGTCGAAAATCAGCCGTTTTTGCTCGAACATTAAATGCCTCCAAATGGTATTTAATTAACTTCCCAGGGTGAAGAAACACTTTTTGAGAACTCAGAGTGAGTAAATTGGCCATTTTCATGCACTTTTAACCATTCCATAAATCTTGTGTTTTGGGCCCCTGGAAGCATGAAAATCACTTTAAACATGCTAATTTTAGCTCTAACACTGATGATCCACCTACAAATGTGAACTGACGTTCAAAAATAAAACATTTGAAAACGGACCATTTTCCACATTTCTGAAGCATGACGTAATGGGGGGGTGTTATCTCTTTTGTCGAAAATCAGCCGTTTTTGCTCGAACATTAAATGCCTCCAAATGGTATTTAATTAACTTCCCGAGCCCTTGGAAGCATGAAAATCACTTTAAACATGCTAATTTTAGCTCTAACACTGATGATCCACCTACAAATGTGAACTGACGTTCAAAAATAAAACATTTGAAAACGGACCATTTTCCACATTTCTGAAGCATGACGTAATGGGGGGTGTTATCTCTTTTGTCGAAAATCAGCCATTTTTGCTCGAACATTAAATGCCTCCAAATGGTATTTAATTAACTTCCCGGGGTGAAGAAACCCTTTTTGAGAACTCAGAGTGAGTAAATTGGCCATTTTCATGCACTTTTAACCATTCCATAAATCTTGTGTTTTGGGCCCCTGGAAGCATGAAAATCACTTTAAACATGCTAATTTTAGCTCTAACACTGATGATCCACCTACAAATGTGAACTGACGTTCAAAAATAAAACATTTGAAAACGGACCATTTTCCACATTTCTGAAGCATGACGTAATGGGGGGGTGTTATCTCTTTTGTCGAAAATCAGCCGTTTTTGCTCGAACATTAAATGCCTCCAAATGGTATTTAATTAACTTCCCGGGGTGAAGAAACCCTTTTTGAGAATTCAGAGTGAGTAAATTGGCCATTTTCATGCACTTTTAACCATTCCATAAATCTTGTGTTTTGGGCCTCTGGAAGCATGAAAATCACTTTAAACATGTTAATTTTAGCTCTAACACTGATGATCCACCTACAAATGTGAACTGACGTTCAAAAATAAAACATTTGAAAACGGACCATTTTCCACATTTCTGAAGCATGACGTAATAGGGGGGTGTTATCTCTTTTGTCGAAAATCAGCCGTTTTTGCTCGAACATTAAATGCCTCCAAATGGTATTTATTTCACTTCCCGGGGTGAAGAAACCCTTTTTGAGAACTCAGAGTGAGTAAATTGGCCATTTTCATGCACTTTTAACCATTCCATTAATCGTGTGTTTTGGGCCCCTGGAAGCATGAAAATCACTTTAAACATGCTAATTTTAGCTCTAACACTGATGATCCACCTACAAATGTGAACTGACGTTCAAAAATAAAACATTTGAAAACGGACCATTTTCCACATTTCTGAAGCATGACGTAATGGGGGGGTGTTATCTCTTTTGTCGAAAATCAGCCGTTTTTGCTCGAACATGAAATGCCTCCAAATGGTATTTAATTAACTTCCCGAGCCCCTGGAAGCATGAAAATCACTTTAAACATGCTAATTTTAGCTCTAACACTGATGATCCACCTACAAATGTGAACTGACGTTCAAAAATAAAACATTTGAAAACGGACCATTTTCCACATTTCTGAAGCATGACGTAATGGGGGGGTGTTATCTCTTTTGTCGAAAATCAGCCGTTTTTGCTCGAACATTAAATGCCTCCAAATGGTATTTAATTAACTTCCCGGGGTGAAGAAACCCTTTTTGAGAACTCAGAGTGAGTAAATTGGCCATTTTCATGCACTTTTAACCATTCCATAAATCTTGTGTTTTGGGCCCCTGGAAGCATGAAAATCCCTTTAAACATGCTAATTTTAGCTCTAACACTGATAATCCACCTACAAATGTGAACTGACGTTCAAAAATAAAACATTTGAAAACGGACCATTTTCCACATTTCTGAAGCATGACGTAATGGGGAAGTATTATCTCTTTTGTCGAAAATCAGCCGTTTTTGCTCGAACATTAAATGCCTCCAAATGGTATTTATTTCACTTCCCGAGCCCCTGGAAGCATGAAAATCACTTTAAACATGCTAATTTTAGCTCTAACACTGATGATCCACCTACAAATGTGAACTGACGTTCACAAATAAAACATTTGAAAACGGACCATTTTCCACATTTCTGAAGCATGACGTAATGGGGGGGTGTTATCTCTTTTGTCGAAAATCAGCCGTTTTTGCTCGAACATTAAATGCCTCCAAATGGTATTTAATTAACTTCCCGGGGTGAAGAAACCCTTTTTGAGAACTCAGAGTGAGTAAATTGGCCATTTTCATGCACTTTTAACCATTCCATAAATCTTGTGTTTTGGGCCCCTGGAAGCATGAAAATCACTTTAAACATGCTAATTTTAGCTCTAACACTGATGATCCACCTACAAATGTGAACTGACGTTCAAAAATAAAACATTTGAAAACGGACCATTTTCCACATTTCTGAAGCATGACGTAATGGGGGGTTGTTATCTCTTTTGTCGAAAATCAGCCGTTTTTGCTCGAACATTAAATGCCTCCAAATGGTATTTAATTAACTTCCCGAGCCCCTGGAAGCATGAAAATCACTTTAAACATGCTAATTTTAGCTCTAACACTGATGATCCAACTACAAATGTGAACTGACGTTCAAAAATAAAACATTTGAAAACGGACCATTTTCCACATTTCTGAAGCATGACGTAATGGGGGGGGTGTTATCTCTTTTGTCGAAAATCAGCCGTTTTTGCTCGAACATTAAATGCCTCCAAATGGTATTTAATTAACTTCCCGAGCCCCTGGAAGCATGAAAATCACTTTAAACATGCTAATTTTAGCTCTAACACTGATGATCCACCTACAAATGTGAACTGACGTTCAAAAACAAAACATTTGAAAACGGACCATTTTCCACATTTCTGAAGCATGACGTAATGGGGGGGTGTTATCTCTTTTGTCGAAAATCAGCCGTTTTTGCTCGAACATTAAATGCCTCCAAATGGTATTTAATTAACTTCCCGGGGTGAAGACACCCTTTTTGAGAACTCAGAGTGAGTAAATTGGCCATTTTCATGCACTTTTAACCATTCCATAAATCTTGTGTTTTGGGCCCCTGGAAGCATGAAAATCACTTTAAACATGCTAATTTTAGCTCTAACACTGATGATCCACCTACAAATGTGAACTGACGTTCAAAAATAAAACATTTGAAAACGGACCATTTTCCACATTTCTGAAGCATGACGTAATGGGGGGGTGTTATCTCTTTTGTCGAAAATCAGCCGTTTTTGCTCGAACATTAAATGCCTCCAAATGGTATTTAATTAACTTCCCGAGCCCCTGGAAGCATGAAAATCACTTTAAACATGCTAATTTTAGCTCTAACACTGATGATCCACCTACAAATGTGAACTGACGTTCAAAAATAAAACATTTGAAAACGGACCATTTTCCACATTTCTGAAGCATGACGTAATGGGGGGGTGTTATCTCTTTTGACGAAAATCAGCCGTTTTTGCTCGAACATTAAATGCCTACAAATGGTATTTAATTAACTTCCCGGGGTGAAGAAACCCGTTTTGAGAACTCAGAGTGAGTAAATTGGCCATTTTCATGCACTTTTAACCATTCCATAAATCTTGTGTTTTGGGCCCCTGGAAGCATGAAAATCACTTTAAACATGCTAATTTTAGCTCTAACACTGATGATCCACCTACAAATGTGAACTGACGTTCAAAAATAAAACATTTGAAAACGGACCATTTTCCACATTTCTGAAGCATGACGTAATGGGGGGGGGTGTTATCTCTTTTGTCGAAAATCAGCCGTTTTTGCTCGAACATTAAATGCCTCCAAATGGTATTTATTTCACTTCCCGAGCCCCTGGAAGCATGAAAATCACTTTAAACATGCTAATTTTAGCTCTAACACTGATGATCCACCTACAAATGTGAACTGACGTTCAAAAATAAAACATTTGAAAACGGACCATTTTCCACATTTCTGAAGCATGACGTAATGGGGGGGTGTTATCTCTTTTGTCGAAAATCAGCCGTTTTTGCTCGAACATTAAATGCCTCCAAATGGTATTTAATTAACTTCCCGAGCCCCTGGAAGCATGAAAATCACTTTAAACATGCTAATTTTAGCTCTAACACTGATGATCCACCTACAAATGTGAACTGACGTTCAAAAATAAAACATTTGAAAACGGACCATTTTCCACATTTCTGAAGCATGACGTAATGGGGGGGTGTTATCTCTTTTGTCGAAAATCAGCCGTTTTTGCTCGAACATTAAATGCCTCCAAATGGTATTTATTTCACTTCCCGGGGTGAAGAAACCCTTTTTGAGAACTCAGAGTGAGTAAATTGGCCATTTTCATGCACTTTTAACCATTCCATTAATCTTGTGTTTTGGGCCCCTGGAAGCATGAAAATCACTTTAAACATGCTAATTTTAGCTCTAACACTGATGATCCACCTACAAATGTGAACTGACGTTCAAAAATAAAACATTTGAAAATGGACCATTTTCCACATTTCTGAAGCATGACGTAATGGGGGGGTGTTATCTCTTTTGTCGAAAATCAGCCGTTTTTGCTCGAACATTAAATGCCTCCAAATGGTATTTAATTAACTTCCCGAGCCCCTGGAAGCATGAAAATCACTTTAAACATGCTAATTTTAGCTCTAACACTGATGATCCACCTACAAATGTGAACTGACGTTCAAAAATAAAACATTTGAAAACGGACCATTTTCCACATTTCTGAAGCATGACGTAATGGGGGGGTGTTATCTCTTTTGTCGAAAATCAGCCGTTTTTGCTCGAACATTAAATGCCTCCAAATGGTATTTATTTCACTTCCCGAGCCCCTGGAAGCATGAAAATCACTTTAAACATGCTAATTTTAGCTCTAACACTGATGATCCACCTACAAATGTGAACTGACGTTCAAAAATAAAACATTTGAAAACGGACCATTTTCCATATTTCTGAAGCATGACGTAATGGGGGGGTGTTATCTCTTTTGTCGAAAATCAGCCGTTTTTGCTCGAACATTAAATGCCTCCAAATGGTATTTATTTCACTTCCCGAGCCCCTGGAAGCATGAAAATCACTTTAAACATGCTAATTTTAGCTCTAACACTGATGATCCACCTACAAATGTGAACTGACGTTCAAAAATAAAACATTTGAAAACGGACCATTTTCCACATTTCTGAAGCATGACGTAATGGGGGGGTGTTATCTCTTTTGTCGAAAATCAGCCGTTTTTGCTCGAACATTAAATGCCTCCAAATGGTATTTAATTAACTTCCCGAGCCCCTGGAAGCATGAAAATCACTTTAAACATGCTAATTTTAGCTCTAACACTGATGATCCACCTACAAATGTGAACTGACGTTCAAAAATAAAACATTTGAAAACTGACCATTTTCCACATTTCTGAAGCATGACGTAATGGGGGGGTGTTATCTCTTTTGTCGAAAATCAGCCGTTTTTGCTCGAACATTAAATGCCTCCAAATGGTATTTAATTAACTTACCGAGCCCCTGGAAGCATGAAAATCACTTTAAACATGCTAATTTTAGCTCTAACACTGATGATCCACCTACAAATGTGAACTGACGTTCAAAAATAAAACATTTGAAAACGGACCATTTTCCACATTTCTGAAGCATGACGTAATGGGGGGGTGTTATCTCTTTTGTCGAAAATCAGCCGTTTTTGCTCGAACATTAAATGCCTCCAAATGGTATTTATTTCACTTCCCGGGGTGAAGAAACCCTTTTTGAGAACTCAGAGTGAGTAAATTGGCCATTTTCATGCACTTTTAACCATTCCATAAATCTTGTGTTTTGGGCCCCTGGAAGCATGAAAATCACTTTAAACGTGCTAATTTTAGCTCTAACACTGATGATCCACCTACAAATGTGAACTGACGTTCAAAAATAAAACATTTGAAAACGGACCATTTTCCACATTTCTGAAGCATGATGTAATGGGGGGGTGTTATCTCTTTTGTCGAAAATCAGCCGTTTTTGCTCGAACATTAAATGCCTACAAAATGGTATTTCATTAACTTCCCGAGCCCCTGGAAGCATGAAAATCACTTTAAACATGCTAATTTTAGCTCTAACACTGATGATCCACCTACAAATGTGAACTGACGTTCAAAAATAAAACATTTGAAAACGGACCATTTTCCACATTTCTGGAGCATGACGTAATGGGGGGTATTATCTCTTTTGTCGAAAATCAGCCGTTTTTGCTCGAACATTAAATGCCTCCAAATGGTATTTAATTACTTCCCGAGCCCCTGGAAGCATGAAAATCACTTTAAACATGTTAATTTTAGCTCTAACACTGATGATCCACCTACAAATGTGAACTGACGTTCAAAAATAAAACATTTGAAAACGGACCATTTTCCACATTTCTGAAGCATGACGTAATGGGGGGGTGTTATCTCTTTTGTCGAAAATCAGCCGTTTTTGCTCGAACATTAAATGCCTCCAAATGGTATTTAATTAACTTCCCGGGGTGAAGAAACCCTTTTTGAGAACTCAGAGTGAGTAAATTGGCCATTTTCATGCACTTTTAACCATTCCATAAATCTTGTGTTTTGGGCCCCTGGAAGCATGAAAATCACTTTAAACATGCTAATTTTAGCTCTAACACTGATGATCCACCTACAAATGTGAACTGACGTTCAAAAATAAAACATTTGAAAACGGACCATTTTCCACATTTCTGAAGCATGACGTAATGGGGGGTATTATCTCTTTTGTCGAAAATCAGCCGTTTTTGCTCGAACATTAAATGCCTCCAAATGGTATTTAATTAACTTCCCGAGCCCCTGGAAGCATGAAAATCACTTTAAACATGTTAATTTTAGCTCTAACACTGATGATCCACCTACAAATGTGAACTGACGTTCAAAAATAAAACATTTGAAAACGGACCATTTTCCACATTTCTGAAGCATGACGTAATGGGGGGGTGTTATCTCTTTTGTCGAAAATCAGCCGTTTTTGCTCGAACATTAAATGCCTCCAAATGGTATTTAATTAACTTCCCGGGGTGAAGAAACCCTTTTTGAGAACTCAGAGTGAGTAAATTGGCCATTTTCATGCACTTTTACCAATTCCATAAATCTTGTGTTTTGGGCCCCTGGAAGCATGAAAATCACTTTAAACATGCTAATTTTAGCTCTAACACTGATGATCCACCTACAAATGTGAACTGACGTTCAAAAATAAAACATTTGAAAACGGACCATTTTCCACATTTCTGAAGCATGGCGTAATGGGGGGGTGTTATCTCTTTTGTCGAAAATCAGCCGTTTTTGCTCGAACATTAAATGCCTCCAAATGGTATTTATTTCACTTCCCGAGCCCCTGGAAGCATGAAAATCACTTTAAACATGCTAATTTTAGCTCTAACACTGATGATCCACCTACAAATGTGAACTGACGTTCACAAATAAAACATTTGAAAACGGACCATTTTCCACATTTCTGAAGCATGACGTAATGGGGGGGTGTTATCTCTTTTGTCGAAAATCAGCCGTTTTTGCTCGAACATTAAATGCCTCCAAATGGTATTTAATTAACTTCCCGGGGTGAAGAAACCCTTTTTGAGAACTCAGAGTGAGTAAATTGGCCATTTTCATGCACTTTTACCAATTCCATAAATCTTGTGTTTTGGGCCCCTGGAAGCATGAAAATCACTTTAAACATGCTAATTTTAGCTCTAACACTGATGATCCACCTACAAATGTGAACTGACGTTCAAAAATAAAACATTTGAAAACGGACCATTTTCCACATTTCTGAAGCATGGCGTAATGGGGGGGTGTTATCTCTTTTGTCGAAAATCAGCCGTTTTTGCTCGAACATTAAATGCCTCCAAATGGTATTTATTTCACTTCCCGAGCCCCTGGAAGCATGAAAATCACTTTAAACATGCTAATTTTAGCTCTAACACTGATGATCCACCTACAAATGTGAACTGACGTTCAAAAATAAAACATTTGAAAACGGACCATTTTCCACATTTCTGAAGCATGACGTAATGGGGGGGTGTTATCTCTTTTGTCGAAAATCAGCCGTTTTTGCTCGAACATTAAATGCCTCCAAATGGTATTTAATTAACTTCCCGAGCCCCTGGAAGCATGAAAATCACTTTAAACATGCTAATTTTAGCTCTAACACTGATGATCCACCTACAAATGTGAACTGACGTTCAAAAATAAAACATTTGAAAAGGGACCATTTTCCACATTTCTGAAGCATGACGTAATGGGGGGGTGTTATCTCTTTTGTCGAAAATCGGCCGTTTTTGCTCGAACATTAAATGCCTCCAAATGGTATTTATTTCACTTCCCGAGCCCCTGGAAGCATGAAAATCACTTTAAACATGCTAATTTTAGCTCTAACACTGATGATCCACCTACAAATGTGAACTGACGTTCAAAAATAAAACATTTGAAAACGGACCATTTTCCACATTTCTGAAGCATGACGTAATGGGGGGGTGTTATCTCTTTTATCGAAAATCAGCCGTTTTTGCTCGAACATTAAATGCCTCCAAATGGTATTTAATTAACTTCCCGAGCCCCTGGAAGCATGAAAATCACTTTAAACATGCTAATTTTAGCTCTAACACTGATGATCCACCTACAAATGTGAACTGACGTTCAAAAATAAAACATTTGAAAACGGACCATTTTCCACATTTCTGAAGCATGACGTAATGGGGGGGTGTTATCTCTTTTGTTGAAAATCAGCCGTTTTTGCTCGAACATTAAATGCCTCCAAATGGTATTTAATTAACTTCCCGGGGTGAAGAAACCCTTTTTGAGAACTCAGAGTGAGTAAATTGGCCATTTTCATGCACTTTTAACCATTCCATAAATCTTGTGTTTTGGGCCCCTGGAAGCATGAAAATCACTTTAAACATGCTAATTTTAGCTCTAATACTGATGATCCACCTACAAATGTGAACTGACATTCAAAAATAAAACATTTGAAAACGGACCATTTTCCACATTTCTGAAGCATGACGTAATGGGGGGGTGTTATCTCTTTTGTCGAAAATCAGCCGTTTTTGCTCGAACATTAAATGCCTCCAAATGGTATTTATTTCACTTCCCGAGCCCCTGGAAGCATGAAAATCACTTTAAACATGCTAATTTTAGCTCTAACACTGATGATCCACCTACAAATGTGAACTGACGTTCAAAAATAAAACATTTGAAAACGGACCATTTTCCATATTTCTGAAGCATGACGTAATGGGGGGGTGTTATCTCTTTTGTCGAAAATCAGCCGTTTTTGCTCGAACATTAAATGCCTCCAAATGGTATTTAATTAACTTCCCGAGCCCCTGGAAGCATGAAAATCACTTTAAACATGCTAATTTTAGCTCTAACACTGATGATCCACCTACAAATGTGAATTGACGTTAAAAAATAAAACATTTGAAAACGGACCATTTTCCACATTTCTGAAGCATGACGTAATGGGGGGGTGTTATCTCTTTTGTCGAAAATCAGCCGTTTTTGCTCGAACATTAAATGCCTCCAAATGGTATTTAATTAACTTCCCGGGGTGAAGAAACCCTTTTTGAGAACTCAGAGTGAGTAAATTGGCCATTTTCATGCACTTTTAACCATTCCATAAATCTTGTGTTTTGGGCCCCTGGAAGCATGAAAATCACTTTAAACATGCTAATTTTAGCTCTAACACTGATGATCCACCTACAAATGTGAACTGACGTTCAAAAATAAAACATTTGAAAACGGACCATTTTCCACATTTCTGAAGCATGACGTAATGGGGGGGTGTTATCTCTTTTGTCGAAAATCAGCCGTTTTTGCTCGAACATTAAATGCCTCCAAATGGTATTTAATTAACTTCCCGAGCCCTTGGAAGCATGAAAATCACTTTAAACATGCTAATTTTAGCTCTAACACTGATGATCCACCTACAAATGTGAACTGACGTTCAAAAATAAAACATTTGAAAACGGACCATTTTCCACATTTCTGAAGCATGACGTAATGGGGGGGTGTTATCTCTTTTGTCGAAAATCAGCCGTTTTTGCTCGAACATTAAATGCCTCCAAATGGTATTTAATTAACTTCCCGGGGTGAAGAAACCCTTTTTGAGAACTCAGAGTGAGTAAATTGGCCATTTTCATGCACTTCTAACCATTCCATAAATCTTGTGTTTTGGGCCCCTGGAAGCATGAAAATCACTTTAAACATGCTAATTTTAGCTCTAACACTGATGATCCACCTACAAATGTGAACTGACGTTCAAAAATAAAACATTTGAAAACGGACCATTTTCCACATTTCTGAAGCATGACGTAATGGGGGGGTGTTATCTCTTTTGTCGAAAATCAGCCGTTTTTGCTCGAACATTAAATGCCTCCAAATGGTATTTAATTAACTTCCCGAGCCCCTGGAAGCATGAAAATCACTTTAAACATGCTAATTTTAGCTCTAACACTGATGATCCACCTACAAATGTGAACTGACGTTCAAAAATAAAACATTTGAAAACGGACCATTTTCCACATTTCTGAAGCATGACGTAATGGGGGGTGTTATCTCTTTTGTCGAAAATCAGCCATTTTTGCTCGAACATTAAATGCCTCCAAATGGTATTTAATTAACTTCCCGGGGTGAAGAAACCCTTTTTGAGAACTCAGAGTGAGTAAATTGGCCATTTTCATGCACTTTTAACCATTCCATAAATCTTGTGTTTTGGGCCCCTGGAAGCATGAAAATCACTTTAAACATGCTAATTTTAGCTCTAACACTGATGATCCACCTACAAATGTGAACTGACGTTCAAAAATAAAACATTTGAAAACGGACCATTTTCCACATTTCTGAAGCATGACGTAATGGGGGGGTGTTATCTCTTTTGTCGAAAATCAGCCGTTTTTGCTCGAACATTAAATGCCTCCAAATGGTATTTAATTAACTTCCCGAGCCCCTGGAAGCATGAAAATCACTTTAAACATGCTAATTTTAGCTCTAACACTGATGATCCACCTACAAATGTGAACTGACGTTCAAAAATAAAACATATGAAAACGGACCATTTTCCACATTTCTGAAGCATGACGTAATGGGGGGGTGTTATCTCTTTTGTCGAAAATCAGCCGTTTTTGCTCGAACATTAAATGCCTCCAAATGGTATTTAATTAACTTCCCGGGGTGAAGAAACCCTTTTTGAGAACTCAGAGTGAGTAAATTGGCCATTTTCATGCACTTTTAACCATTCCATAAATCTTGTGTTTTGGGCCCCTGGAAGCATGAAAATCACTTTAAACATGCTAATTTTAGCTCTAACACTGATGATCCACCTACAAATGTGAACTGACGTTCAAAAATAAAACATTTGAAAACGGACCATTTTCCACATTTCTGAAGCATGACGTAATGGGGGGGTGTTATCTCTTTTGTCGAAAATCAGCCGTTTTTGCTCGAACATTAAATGCCTCCAAATGGTATTTAATTAACTTCCCGGGGTGAAGAAACCCTTTTTGAGAACTCAGAGTGAGTAAATTGGCCATTTTCATGCACTTTTAACCATTCCATAAATCTTGTGTTTTGGGCCCCTGGAAGCATGAAAATCACTTTAAACATGCTAATTTTAGCTCTAACACTGATGATCCACCTACAAATGTGAACTGACGTTCAAAAATAAAACATTTGAAAACGGACCATTTTCCACATTTCTGAAGCATGACGTAATGGGGGGGTGTTATCTCTTTTGTCGAAAATCAGCCGTTTTTGCTCGAACATTAAATGCCTCCAAATGGTATTTATTTCACTTCCCGAGCCCCTGGAAGCATGAAAATCACTTCAAACATGCTCATTTTAGCTCTAACACTGATGATCCACCTACAAATGTGAACTGACGTTCAAAAATAAAACATTTGAAAACGGACCATTTTCCACATTTCTGAAGCATGACGTAATGGGGGGGTGTTATCTCTTTTGTCGAAAATCAGCCGTTTTTGCTCGAACATTAAATGCCTCCAAATGGTATTTAATTAACTTCCCGAGCCCCTGGAAGCATGAAAATCACTTTAAACATGCTAATTTTAGCTCTAACACTGATGATCCACCTACAAATGTGAACTGACATTCAAAAATAAAACATTTGAAAACGGACCATTTTCCACATTTCTGAAGCATGACGTAATGGGGGGGTGTTATCTCTTTTGTCGAAAATCAGCCGTTTTTGCTCGAACATTAAATGCCTCCAAATGGTATTTAATTAACTTCCCGGGGTGAAGAAACCCTTTTTGAGAACTCAGAGTGAGTAAATTGGCCATTTTCATGCACTTTTAACCATTCCATAAATCTTGTGTTTTGGGCCCCTGGAAGCATGAAAATCACTTTAAACATGCTAATTTTAGCTCTAACACTGATGATCCACCTACAAATGTGAACTGACGTTCAAAAATAAAACATTTGAAAACGGACCATTTTCCACATTTCTGAAGCATGACGTAATGGGGGGGTGTTATCTCTTTTGTCGAAAATCAGCCGTTTTTGCTCGAACATTAAATGCATCCAAATGGTATTTAATTAACTTCCCGGGGTGAAGAAACCCTTTTTGAGAACTCAGAGTGAGTAAATTGGCCATTTTCATGCACTTTTAACCATTCCATAAATCTTGTGTTTTGGGCCCCTGGAAGCATGAAAATCACTTTAAACATGCTAATTTTAGCTCTAACACTGATGATCCACCTACAAATGTGAACTGACGTTCAAAAATAAAACATTTGAAAACGGACCATTTTCCACATTTCTGAAGCATGACGTAATGGGGGGGTGTTATCTCTTTTGTCGAAAATCAGCCGTTTTTGCTCGAACATTAAATGCCTCCAAATGGTATTTATTTCACTTCCCGAGCCCCTGGAAGCATGAAAATCACTTTAAACATGCTCATTTTAGCTCTAACACTGATGATCCACCTACAAATGTGAACTGACGTTCAAAAATAAAACATTTGAAAACGGACCATTTTCCACATTTCTGAAGCATGACGTAATGGGGGGGTGTTATCTCTTTTGTCGAAAATCAGCCGTTTTTGCTCGAACATTAAATGCCTCCAAATGGTATTTAATTAACTTCCCGAGCCCCTGGAAGCATGAAAATCACTTTAAACATGCTAATTTTAGCTCTAACACTGATGATCCACCTACAAATGTGAACTGACGTTCAAAAATAAAACATTTGAAAATGGACCATTTTCCACATTTCTGAAGCATGACGTAATGGGGGGGTGTTATCTCTTTTGTCGAAAATCAGCCGTTTTTGCTCGAACATTAAATGCCTCCAAATGGTATTTAATTAACTTCCCAGGGTGAAGAAACACTTTTTGAGAACTCAGAGTGAGTAAATTGGCCATTTTCATGCACTTTTAACCATTCCATAAATCTTGTGTTTTGGGCCCCTGGAAGCATGAAAATCACTTTAAACATGCTAATTTTAGCTCTAACACTGATGATCCACCTACAAATGTGAACTGACGTTCAAAAATAAAACATTTGAAAACGGACCATTTTCCACATTTCTGAAGCATGACGTAATGGGGGGGTGTTATCTCTTTTGTCGAAAATCAGCCGTTTTTGCTCGAACATTAAATGCCTCCAAATGGTATTTAATTAACTTCCCGAGCCCTTGGAAGCATGAAAATCACTTTAAACATGCTAATTTTAGCTCTAACACTGATGATCCACCTACAAATGTGAACTGACGTTCAAAAATAAAACATTTGAAAACGGACCATTTTCCACATTTCTGAAGCATGACGTAATGGGGGGTGTTATCTCTTTTGTCGAATATCAGCCATTTTTGCTCGAACATTAAATGCCTCCAAATGGTATTTAATTAACTTCCCGGGGTGAAGAAACCCTTTTTGAGAACTCAGAGTGAGTAAATTGGCCATTTTCATGCACTTTTAACCATTCCATAAATCTTGTGTTTTGGGCCCCTGGAAGCATGAAAATCACTTTAAACATGCTAATTTTAGCTCTAACACTGATGATCCACCTACAAATGTGAACTGACGTTCAAAAATAAAACATTTGAAAACGGACCATTTTCCACATTTCTGAAGCATGACGTAATGGGGGGGTGTTATCTCTTTTGTCGAAAATCAGCCGTTTTTGCTCGAACATTAAATGCCTCCAAATGGTATTTAATTAACTTCCCGAGCCCCTGGAAGCATGAAAATCACTTTAAACATGCTAATTTTAGCTCTAACACTGATGATCCACCTACAAATGTGAACTGACGTTCAAAAATAAAACATTTGAAAACGGACCATTTTCCACATTTCTGAAGCATGACGTAATGGGGGGGTGTTATCTCTTTTGTCGAAAATCAGCCGTTTTTGCTCGAACATTAAATGCCTCCAAATGGTATTTATTTCACTTCCCGGGGTGAAGAAACCCTTTTTGAGAACTCAGAGTGAGTAAATTGGCCATTTTCATGCACTTTTAACCATTCCATTAATCTTGTGTTTTGGGCCCCTGGAAGCATGAAAATCACTTTAAACATGCTAATTTTAGCTCTAACACTGATGATCCACCTACAAATGTGAACTGACGTTCAAAAATAAAACATTTGAAAATGGACCATTTTCCACATTTCTGAAGCATGACGTAATGGGGGGGTGTTATCTCTTTTGTCGAAAATCAGCCGTTTTTGCTCGAACATTAAATGCCTCCAAATGGTATTTAATTAACTTCCCGAGCCCCTGGAAGCATGAAAATCACTTTAAACATGCTAATTTTAGCTCTAACACTGATGATCCACCTACAAATGTGAACTGACGTTCAAAAATAAAACATTTGAAAACGGACCATTTTCCACATTTCTGAAGCATGACGTAATGGGGGGGTGTTATCTCTTTTGTCGAAAATCAGCCGTTTTTGCTCGAACATTAAATGCCTCCAAATGGTATTTATTTCACTTCCCGAGCCCCTGGAAGCATGAAAATCACTTTAAACATGCTAATTTTAGCTCTAACACTGATGATCCACCTACAAATGTGAACTGACGTTCAAAAATAAAACATTTGAAAACGGACCATTTTCCATATTTCTGAAGCATGACGTAATGGGGGGGTGTTATCTCTTTTGTCGAAAATCAGCCGTTTTTGCTCGAACATTAAATGCCTCCAAATGGTATTTATTTCACTTCCCGAGCCCCTGGAAGCATGAAAATCACTTTAAACATGCTAATTTTAGCTCTAACACTGATGATCCACCTACAAATGTGAACTGACGTTCAAAAATAAAACATTTGAAAACGGACCATTTTCCACATTTCTGAAGCATGACGTAATGGGGGGGTGTTATCTCTTTTGTCGAAAATCAGCCGTTTTTGCTCGAACATTAAATGCCTCCAAATGGTATTTAATTAACTTCCCGAGCCCCTGGAAGCATGAAAATCACTTTAAACATGCTAATTTTAGCTCTAACACTGATGATCCACCTACAAATGTGAACTGACGTTCAAAAATAAAACATTTGAAAACTGACCATTTTCCACATTTCTGAAGCATGACGTAATGGGGGGGTGTTATCTCTTTTGTCGAAAATCAGCCGTTTTTGCTCGAACATTAAATGCCTCCAAATGGTATTTAATTAACTTACCGAGCCCCTGGAAGCATGAAAATCACTTTAAACATGCTAATTTTAGCTCTAACACTGATGATCCACCTACAAATGTGAACTGACGTTCAAAAATAAAACATTTGAAAACGGACCATTTTCCACATTTCTGAAGCATGACGTAATGGGGGGGTGTTATCTCTTTTGTCGAAAATCAGCCGTTTTTGCTCGAACATTAAATGCCTCCAAATGGTATTTATTTCACTTCCCGGGGTGAAGAAACCCTTTTTGAGAACTCAGAGTGAGTAAATTGGCCATTTTCATGCACTTTTAACCATTCCATAAATCTTGTGTTTTGGGCCCCTGGAAGCATGAAAATCACTTTAAACGTGCTAATTTTAGCTCTAACACTGATGATCCACCTACAAATGTGAACTGACGTTCAAAAATAAAACATTTGAAAACGGACCATTTTCCACATTTCTGAAGCATGATGTAATGGGGGGGTGTTATCTCTTTTGTCGAAAATCAGCCGTTTTTGCTCGAACATTAAATGCCTACAAAATGGTATTTCATTAACTTCCCGAGCCCCTGGAAGCATGAAAATCACTTTAAACATGCTAATTTTAGCTCTAACACTGATGATCCACCTACAAATGTGAACTGACGTTCAAAAATAAAACATTTGAAAACGGACCATTTTCCACATTTCTGAAGCATGACGTAATGGGGGGGTGTTATCTCTTTTGTCGAAAATCAGCCGTTTTTGCTCGAACATTAAATGCCTCCAAATGGTATTTAATTAACTTCCCGGGGTGAAGAAACCCTTTTTGAGAACTCAGAGTGATTAAATTGGCCATTTTCATGCACTTATAACCATTCCATAAATCTTGTGTTTTGGGCCCCTGGAAGCATGAAAATCACTTTAAACATGCTAATTTTACCTCTAACACTGATGATCCACCTACAAATGTGAACTGACGTTCAAAAATAAAACATTTGAAAACGGACCATTTTCCACATTTCTGAAGCATGACGTAATGGGGGGGTGTTATCTCTTTTGTCGAAAATCAGCCGTTTTTGCTCGAACATTAAATGCCTCCAAATGGTATTTAATTAACTTCCCGAGCCCCTGGAAGCATGAAAATCACTTTAAACATGCTAATTTTAGCTCTAACACTGATGATCCACCTACAAATGTGAACTGACGTTCAAAAATAAAACATTTGAAAACGGACCATTTTCCACATTTCTGAAGCATGACGTAATGGGGGGGGTGTTATCTCTTTTGTCGAAAATCAGCCGTTTTTGCTCGAACATTAAATGCCTCCAAATGGTATTTAATTATCTTCCCGGGGTGAAGAAACCCTTTTTGAGAACTCAGAGTGAGTAAATTGGCCATTTTCATGCACTTTTAACCATTCCATAAATCTTGTGTTTTGGGCCCCTGGAAGCATGAAAATCACTTTAAACATGCTAATTTTAGCTCTAACACTGATGATCCACCTACAAATGTGAACTGACGTTCAAAAATAAAACATTTGAAAACAGACCATTTTCCACATTTCTGAAGCATGACGTAATGGGGGGTGTTATCTCTTTTGTCGAAAATCAGCCGTTTTTGCTCGAACATTAAATGCCTCCAAATGGTATTTATTTCACTTCCCGGGGTGAAGAAACCCTTTTTGAGAACTCAGAGTGAGTAAATTGGCCATTTTCATGCACTTTTAACCATTCCATTAATCGTGTGTTTTGGGCCCCTGGAAGCATGAAAATCACTTTAAACATGCTAATTTTAGCTCTAACACTGATGATCCACCTACAAATGTGAACTGACGTTCACAAATAAAACATTTGAAAACGGACCATTTTCCACATTTCTGAAGCATGATGTAATGGGGGGGTGTTATCTCTTTTGTCGAAAATCAGCCGTTTTTGCTCGAACATTAAATGCCTCCAAATGGTATTTAATTAACTTCCCGGGGTGAAGAAACCCTTTTTGAGAACTCAGAGTGAGTAAATTGGCCATTTTCATGCACTTTTAACCATTCCATAAATCTTGTGTTTTGGGCCCCTGGAAGCATGAAAATCACTTTAAACATGCTAATTTTAGCTCTAACACTGATGATCCACCTACAAATGTGAACTGACGTTCAAAAATAAAACATTTGAAAACGGACCATTTTCCACATTTCTGAAGCATGACGTAATGGGGGGGTGTTATCTCTTTTGTCGAAAATCAGCCGTTTTTGCTCGAACATTAAATGCCTCCAAATGGTATTTAATTAACTTCCCGAGCCCCTGGAAGCATGAAAATCACTTTAAACATGCTAATTTTAGCTCTAACACTGATGATCCACCTACAAATGTGAACTGACGTTCAAAAATAAAACATTTGAAAACGGACCATTTTCCACATTTCTGAAGCATGACGTAATGGGGGGGTGTTATCTCTTTTGTCGAAAATCGGCCGTTTTTGCTCGAACATTAAATGCCTCCAAATGGTATTTATTTCACTTCCCGAGCCCCTGGAAGCATGAAAATCACTTTAAACATGCTAATTTTAGCTCTAACACTGATGATCCACCTACAAATGTGAACTGACGTTCAAAAATAAAACATTTGAAAACGGACCATTTTCCACATTTCTGAAGCATGACGTAATAGGGGGGTGTTATCTCTTTTGTCGAAAATCAGCCGTTTTTGCTCGAACATTAAATGCCTCCAAATGGTATTTAATTAACTTCCCGAGCCCCTGGAAGCATGAAAATCACTTTAAACATGCTAATTTTAGCTCTAACACTGATGATCCACCTACAAATGTGAACTGACGTTCAAAAATAAAACATTTGAAAACGGACCATTTTCCACATTTCTGAAGCATGACGTAATGGGGGGGTGTTATCTCTTTTGTTGAAAATCAGCCGTTTTTGCTCGAACATTAAATGCCTCCAAATGGTATTTAATTAACTTCCCGGGGTGAAGAAACCCTTTTTGAGAACTCAGAGTGAGTAAATTGGCCATTTTCATGCACTTTTAACCATTCCATAAATCTTGTGTTTTGGGCCCCTGGAAGCATGAAAATCACTTTAAACATGCTAATTTTAGCTCTAATACTGATGATCCACCTACAAATGTGAACTGACATTCAAAAATAAAACATTTGAAAACGGACCATTTTCCACATTTCTGAAGCATGACGTAATGGGGGGGTGTTATCTCTTTTGTCGAAAATCAGCCGTTTTTGCTCGAACATTAAATGCCTCCAAATGGTATTTATTTCACTTCCCGAGCCCCTGGAAGCATGAAAATCACTTTAAACATGCTAATTTTAGCTCTAACACTGATGATCCACCTACAAATGTGAACTGACGTTCAAAAATAAAACATTTGAAAACGGACCATTTTCCATATTTCTGAAGCATGACGTAATGGTGGGGTGTTATCTCTTTTGTCGAAAATCAGCCGTTTTTGCTCGAACATTAAATGCCTCCAAATGGTATTTAATTAACTTCCCGAGCCCCTGGAAGCATGAAAATCACTTTAAACATGCTAATTTTAGCTCTAACACTGATGATCCACCTACAAATGTGAATTGACGTTAAAAAATAAAACATTTGAAAACGGACCATTTTCCACATTTCTGAAGCATGACGTAATGGGGGGGTGTTATCTCTTTTGTCGAAAATCAGCCGTTTTTGCTCGAACATTAAATGCCTCCAAATGGTATTTAATTAACTTCCCGGGGTGAAGAAACCCTTTTTGAGAACTCAGAGTGAGTAAATTGGCCATTTTCATGCACTTTTAACCATTCCATAAATCTTGTGTTTTGGGCCCCTGGAAGCATGAAAATCACTTTAAACATGCTAATTTTAGCTCTAACACTGATGATCCACCTACAAATGTGAACTGACGTTCAAAAATAAAACATTTGAAAACGGACCATTTTCCACATTTCTGAAGCATGACGTAATGGGGGGGTCTTTTGTCGAAAATCAGCCGTTTTTGCTCGAACATTAAATGCCTCCAAATGGTATTTAATTAACTTCCCGAGCCCTTGGAAGCATGAAAATCACTTTAAACATGCTAATTTTAGCTCTAACACTGATGATCCACCTACAAATGTGAACTGACGTTCAAAAATAAAACATTTGAAAACGGACCATTTTCCACATTTCTGAAGCATGACGTAATGGGGGGGTGTTATCTCTTTTGTCGAAAATCAGCCGTTTTTGCTCGAACATTAAATGCCTCCAAATGGTATTTAATTAACTTCCCGGGGTGAAGAAACCCTTTTTGAGAACTCAGAGTGAGTAAATTGGCCATTTTCATGCACTTTTAACCATTCCATAAATCTTGTGTTTTGGGCCCCTGGAAGCATGAAAATCACTTTAAACATGCTAATTTTAGCTCTAACACTGATGATCCACCTACAAATGTGAACTGACGTTCAAAAATAAAACATTTGAAAACGGACCATTTTCCACATTTCTGAAGCATGACGTAATGGGGGGGTGTTATCTCTTTTGTCGAAAATCAGCCGTTTTTGCTCGAACATTAAATGCCTCCAAATGGTATTTAATTAACTTCCCGAGCCCCTGGAAGCATGAAAATCACTTTAAACATGCTAATTTTAGCTCTAACACTGATGATCCACCTACAAATGTGAACTGACGTTCAAAAATAAAACATTTGAAAACGGACCATTTTCCACATTTCTGAAGCATGACGTAATGGGGGGTGTTATCTCTTTTGTCGAAAATCAGCCATTTTTGCTCGAACATTAAATGCCTCCAAATGGTATTTAATTAACTTCCCGGGGTGAAGAAACCCTTTTTGAGAACTCAGAGTGAGTAAATTGGCCATTTTCATGCACTTTTAACCATTCCATAAATCTTGTGTTTTGGGCCCCTGGAAGCATGAAAATCACTTTAAACATGCTAATTGTAGCTCTAACACTGATGATCCACCTACAAATGTGAACTGACGTTCAAAAATAAAACATTTGAAAACGGACCATTTTCCACATTTCTGAAGCATGACGTAATGGGGGGGTGTTATCTCTTTTGTCGAAAATCAGCCGTTTTTGCTCGAACATTAAATGCCTCCAAATGGTATTTAATTAACTTCCCGAGCCCCTGGAAGCATGAAAATCACTTTAAACATGCTAATTTTAGCTCTAACACTGATGATCCACCTACAAATGTGAACTGACGTTCAAAAATAAAACATATGAAAACGGACCATTTTCCACATTTCTGAAGCATGACGTAATGGGGGGGTGTTATCTCTTTTGTCGAAAATCAGCCGTTTTTGCTCGAACATTAAATGCCTCCAAATGGTATTTAATTAACTTCCCGGGGTGAAGAAACCCTTTTTGAGAACTCAGAGTGAGTAAATTGGCCATTTTCATGCACTTTTAACCATTCCATAAATCTTGTGTTTTGGGCCCCTGGAAGCATGAAAATCACTTTAAACATGCTAATTTTAGCTCTAACACTGATGATCCACCTACAAATGTGAACTGACGTTCAAAAATAAAACATTTGAAAACGGACCATTTTCCACATTTCTGAAGCATGACGTAATGGGGGGGTGTTATCTCTTTTGTCGAAAATCAGCCGTTTTTGCTCGAACATTAAATGCCTCCAAATGGTATTTAATTAACTTCCCGGGGTGAAGAAACCCTTTTTGAGAACTCAGAGTGAGTAAATTGGCCATTTTCATGCACTTTTAACCATTCCATAAATCTTGTGTTTTGGGCCCCTGGAAGCATGAAAATCACTTTAAACATGCTAATTTTAGCTCTAACACTGATGATCCACCTACAAATGTGAACTGACGTTCAAAAATAAAACATTTGAAAACGGACCATTTTCCACATTTCTGAAGCATGACGTAATGGGGGGGTGTTATCTCTTTTGTCGAAAATCAGCCGTTTTTGCTCGAACATTAAATGCCTCCAAATGGTATTTATTTCACTTCCCGAGCCCCTGGAAGCATGAAAATCACTTCAAACATGCTCATTTTAGCTCTAACACTGATGATCCACCTACAAATGTGAACTGACGTTCAAAAATAAAACATTTGAAAACGGACCATTTTCCACATTTCTGAAGCATGACGTAATGGGGGGGTGTTATCTCTTTTGTCGAAAATCAGCCGTTTTTGCTCGAACATTAAATGCCTCCAAATGGTATTTAATTAACTTCCCGAGCCCCTGGAAGCATGAAAATCACTTTAAACATGCTAATTTTAGCTCTAACACTGATGATCCACCTACAAATGTGAACTGACATTCAAAAATAAAACATTTGAAAACGGACCATTTTCCACATTTCTGAAGCATGACGTAATGGGGGGGTGTTATCTCTTTTGTCGAAAATCAGCCGTTTTTGCTCGAACATTAAATGCCTCCAAATGGTATTTAATTAACTTCCCGGGGTGAAGAAACCCTTTTTGAGAACTCAGAGTGAGTAAATTGGCCATTTTCATGCACTTTTAACCATTCCATAAATCTTGTGTTTTGGGCCCCTGGAAGCATGAAAATCACTTTAAACATGCTAATTTTAGCTCTAACACTGATGATCCACCTACAAATGTGAACTGACGTTCAAAAATAAAACATTTGAAAACGGACCATTTTCCACATTTCTGAAGCATGACGTAATGGGGGGGTGTTATCTCTTTTGTCGAAAATCAGCCGTTTTTGCTCGAACATTAAATGCATCCAAATGGTATTTAATTAACTTCCCGGGGTGAAGAAACCCTTTTTGAGAACTCAGAGTGAGTAAATTGGCCATTTTCATGCACTTTTAACCATTCCATAAATCTTGTGTTTTGGGCCCCTGGAAGCATGAAAATCACTTTAAACATGCTAATTTTAGCTCTAACACTGATGATCCACCTACAAATGTGAACTGACGTTCAAAAATAAAACATTTGAAAACGGACCATTTTCCACATTTCTGAAGCATGACGTAATGGGGGGGTGTTATCTCTTTTGTCGAAAATCAGCCGTTTTTGCTCGAACATTAAATGCCTCCAAATGGTATTTATTTCACTTCCCGAGCCCCTGGAAGCATGAAAATCACTTTAAACATGCTCATTTTAGCTCTAACACTGATGATCCACCTACAAATGTGAACTGACGTTCAAAAATAAAACATTTGAAAACGGACCATTTTCCACATTTCTGAAGCATGACGTAATGGGGGGGTGTTATCTCTTTTGTCGAAAATCAGCCGTTTTTGCTCGAACATTAAATGCCTCCAAATGGTATTTAATTAACTTCCCGAGCCCCTGGAAGCATGAAAATCACTTTAAACATGCTAATTTTAGCTCTAACACTGATGATCCACCTACAAATGTGAACTGACGTTCAAAAATAAAACATTTGAAAACGGACCATTTTCCACATTTCTGAAGCATGACGTAATGGGGGGGTGTTATCTCTTTTGTCGAAAATCAGCCGTTTTTGCTCGAACATTAAATGCCTCCAAATGGTATTTAATTAACTTCCCGGGGTGAAGAAACCCTTTTTGAGAACTCAGAGTGAGTAAATTGGCCATTTTCATGCACTTTTAACCATTCCATAAATCTTGTGTTTTGGGCCCCTGGAAGCATGAAAATCACTTTAAACATGCTAATTTTAGCTCTAACACTGATGATCCACCTACAAATGTGAACTGACGTTCAAAAATAAAACATTTGAAAACGGACCATTTTCCACATTTCTGAAGCATGACGTAATGGGGGGGTGTTATCTCTTTTGTCGAAAATCAGCCGTTTTTGCTCGAACATTAAATGCATCCAAATGGTATTTAATTAACTTCCCGGGGTGAAGAAACCCTTTTTGAGAACTCAGAGTGAGTAAATTGGCCATTTTCATGCACTTTTAACCATTCCATAAATCTTGTGTTTTGGGCCCCTGGAAGCATGAAAATCACTTTAAACATGCTAATTTTAGCTCTAACACTGATGATCCACCTACAAATGTGAACTGACGTTCAAAAATAAAACATTTGAAAATGGACCATTTTCCACATTTCTGAAGCATGACGTAATGGGGGGGTGTTATCTCTTTTGTCGAAAATCAGCCGTTTTTGCTCGAACATTAAATGCCTCCAAATGGTATTTAATTAACTTCCCGAGCCCCTGGAAGCATGAAAATCACTTTAAACATGCTAATTTTAGCTCTAACACTGATGATCCACCTACAAATGTGAACTGACGTTAAAAAATAAAACATTTGAAAACGGACCATTTTCCACATTTCTGAAGCATGACGTAATGGGGGGGTGTTATCTCTTTTGTCGAAAATCAGCCGTTTTTGCTCGAACATTAAATGCCTCCAAATGGTATTTAATTAACTTCCCAGGGTGAAGAAACACTTTTTGAGAACTCAGAGTGAGTAAATTGGCCATTTTCATGCACTTTTAACCATTCCATAAATCTTGTGTTTTGGGCCCCTGGAAGCATGAAAATCACTTTAAACATGCTAATTTTAGCTCTAACACTGATGATCCACCTACAAATGTGAACTGACGTTCAAAAATAAAACATTTGAAAACGGACCATTTTCCACATTTCTGAAGCATGACGTAATGGGGGGGTGTTATCTCTTTTGTCGAAAATCAGCAGTTTTTGCTCGAACATTAAATGCCTCCAAATGGTATTTAATTAACTTCCCGAGCCCTTGGAAGCATGAAAATCACTTTAAACATGCTAATTTTAGCTCTAACACTGATGATCCACCTACAAATGTGAACTGACGTTCAAAAATAAAACATTTGAAAACGGACCATTTTCCACATTTCTGAAGCATGACGTAATGGGGGGTGTTATCTCTTTTGTCGAAAATCAGCCATTTTTGCTCGAACATTAAATGCCTCCAAATGGTATTTAATTAACTTCCCGGGGTGAAGAAACCCTTTTTGAGAACTCAGAGTGAGTAAATTGGCCATTTTCATGCACTTTTAACCATTCCATAAATCTTGTGTTTTGGGCCCCTGGAAGCATGAAAATCACTTTAAACATGCTAATTTTAGCTCTAACACTGATGATCCACCTACAAATGTGAACTGACGTTCAAAAATAAAACATTTGAAAACGGACCATTTTCCACATTTCTGAAGCATGACGTAATGGGGGGGTGTTATCTCTTTTGTCGAAAATCAGCCGTTTTTGCTCGAACATTAAATGCCTCCAAATGGTATTTAATTAACTTCCCGGGGTGAAGAAACCCTTTTTGAGAATTCAGAGTGAGTAAATTGGCCATTTTCATGCACTTTTAACCATTCCATAAATCTTGTGTTTTGGGCCTCTGGAAGCATGAAAATCACTTTAAACATGTTAATTTTAGCTCTAACACTGATGATCCACCTACAAATGTGAACTGACGTTCAAAAATAAAACATTTGAAAACGGACCATTTTCCACATTTCTGAAGCATGACGTAATAGGGGGGTGTTATCTCTTTTGTCGAAAATCAGCCGTTTTTGCTCGAACATTAAATGCCTCCAAATGGTATTTATTTCACTTCCCGGGGTGAAGAAACCCTTTTTGAGAACTCAGAGTGAGTAAATTGGCCATTTTCATGCACTTTTAACCATTCCATTAATCGTGTGTTTTGGGCCCCTGGAAGCATGAAAATCACTTTAAACATGCTAATTTTAGCTCTAACACTGATGATCCACCTACAAATGTGAACTGACGTTCAAAAATAAAACATTTGAAAACGGACCATTTTCCACATTTCTGAAGCATGACGTAATGGGGGGGTGTTATCTCTTTTGTCGAAAATCAGCCGTTTTTGCTCGAACATGAAATGCCTCCAAATGGTATTTAATTAACTTCCCGAGCCCCTGGAAGCATGAAAATCACTTTAAACATGCTAATTTTAGCTCTAACACTGATGATCCACCTACAAATGTGAACTGACGTTCAAAAATAAAACATTTGAAAACGGACCATTTTCCACATTTCTGAAGCATGACGTAATGGGGGGGTGTTATCTCTTTTGTCGAAAATCAGCCGTTTTTGCTCGAACATTAAATGCCTCCAAATGGTATTTAATTAACTTCCCGGGGTGAAGAAACCCTTTTTGAGAACTCAGAGTGAGTAAATTGGCCATTTTCATGCACTTTTAACCATTCCATAAATCTTGTGTTTTGGGCCCCTGGAAGCATGAAAATCCCTTTAAACATGCTAATTTTAGCTCTAACACTGATAATCCACCTACAAATGTGAACTGACGTTCAAAAATAAAACATTTGAAAACGGACCATTTTCCACATTTCTGAAGCATGACGTAATGGGGAAGTATTATCTCTTTTGTCGAAAATCAGCCGTTTTTGCTCGAACATTAAATGCCTCCAAATGGTATTTATTTCACTTCCCGAGCCCCTGGAAGCATGAAAATCACTTTAAACATGCTAATTTTAGCTCTAACACTGATGATCCACCTACAAATGTGAACTGACGTTCACAAATAAAACATTTGAAAACGGACCATTTTCCACATTTCTGAAGCATGACGTAATGGGGGGGTGTTATCTCTTTTGTCGAAAATCAGCCGTTTTTGCTCGAACATTAAATGCCTCCAAATGGTATTTAATTAACTTCCCGGGGTGAAGAAACCCTTTTTGAGAACTCAGAGTGAGTAAATTGGCCATTTTCATGCACTTTTAACCATTCCATAAATCTTGTGTTTTGGGCCCCTGGAAGCATGAAAATCACTTTAAACATGCTAATTTTAGCTCTAACACTGATGATCCACCTACAAATGTGAACTGACGTTCAAAAATAAAACATTTGAAAACGGACCATTTTCCACATTTCTGAAGCATGACGTAATGGGGGGTTGTTATCTCTTTTGTCGAAAATCAGCCGTTTTTGCTCGAACATTAAATGCCTCCAAATGGTATTTAATTAACTTCCCGAGCCCCTGGAAGCATGAAAATCACTTTAAACATGCTAATTTTAGCTCTAACACTGATGATCCAACTACAAATGTGAACTGACGTTCAAAAATAAAACATTTGAAAACGGACCATTTTCCACATTTCTGAAGCATGACGTAATGGGGGGGGTGTTATCTCTTTTGTCGAAAATCAGCCGTTTTTGCTCGAACATTAAATGCCTCCAAATGGTATTTAATTAACTTCCCGAGCCCCTGGAAGCATGAAAATCACTTTAAACATGCTAATTTTAGCTCTAACACTGATGATCCACCTACAAATGTGAACTGACGTTCAAAAACAAAACATTTGAAAACGGACCATTTTCCACATTTCTGAAGCATGACGTAATGGGGGGGTGTTATCTCTTTTGTCGAAAATCAGCCGTTTTTGCTCGAACATTAAATGCCTCCAAATGGTATTTAATTAACTTCCCGGGGTGAAGACACCCTTTTTGAGAACTCAGAGTGAGTAAATTGGCCATTTTCATGCACTTTTAACCATTCCATAAATCTTGTGTTTTGGGCCCCTGGAAGCATGAAAATCACTTTAAACATGCTAATTTTAGCTCTAACACTGATGATCCACCTACAAATGTGAACTGACGTTCAAAAATAAAACATTTGAAAACGGACCATTTTCCACATTTCTGAAGCATGACGTAATGGGGGGTGTTATCTCTTTTGTCGAAAATCAGCCGTTTTTGCTCGAACATTAAATGCCTCCAAATGGTATTTAATTAACTTCCCGAGCCCCTGGAAGCATGAAAATCACTTTAAACATGCTAATTTTAGCTCTAACACTGATGATCCACCTACAAATGTGAACTGACGTTCAAAAATAAAACATTTGAAAACGGACCATTTTCCACATTTCTGAAGCATGACGTAATGGGGGGGTGTTATCTCTTTTGACGAAAATCAGCCGTTTTTGCTCGAACATTAAATGCCTACAAATGGTATTTAATTAACTTCCCGGGGTGAAGAAACCCGTTTTGAGAACTCAGAGTGAGTAAATTGGCCATTTTCATGCACTTTTAACCATTCCATAAATCTTGTGTTTTGGGCCCCTGGAAGCATGAAAATCACTTTAAACATGCTAATTTTAGCTCTAACACTGATGATCCACCTACAAATGTGAACTGACGTTCAAAAATAAAACATTTGAAAACGGACCATTTTCCACATTTCTGAAGCATGACGTAATGGGGGGGGGTGTTATCTCTTTTGTCGAAAATCAGCCGTTTTTGCTCGAACATTAAATGCCTCCAAATGGTATTTATTTCACTTCCCGAGCCCCTGGAAGCATGAAAATCACTTTAAACATGCTAATTTTAGCTCTAACACTGATGCTCCACCTACAAATGTGAACTGACGTTCAAAAATAAAACATTTGAAAACGGACCATTTTCCACATTTCTGAAGCATGACGTAATGGGGGGGTGTTATCTCTTTTGTCGAAAATCAGCAGTTTTTGCTCGAACATTAAATGCCTCCAAATGGTATTTAATTAACTTCCCGGGGTGAAGAAACCCTTTTTGAGAACTCAGAGTGAGTAAATTGGGCATTTTCATGCACTTTTAACCATTCCATAAATCTTGTGTTTTGGGCCCCTGGAAGCATGAAAATCACTTTAAACATGCTAATTTTAGCTCTAACACTGATGATCCACCTACAAATGTGAACTGACGTTCAAAAATAAAACATTTGAAAACGGACCATTTTCCACATTTCTGAAGCATGACGTAATGGGGGGGTGTTATCTCTTTTGTCGAAAATCAGCCGTTTTTGCTCGAACATTAAATGCCTCCAAATGGTATTTAATTAACTTCCCGAGCCCCTGGAAGCATGAAAATCACTTTAAACATGCTAATTTTAGCTCTAACACTGATGATCCACCTACAAATGTGAACTGACGTTCAAAAATAAAACATTTGAAAACGGACCATTTTCCACATTTCTGAAGCATGACGTAATGGGGGGGTGTTATCTCTTTTGTCGAAAATCAGCCGTTTTTGCTCGAACATTAAATGCCTCCAAATGGTATTTATTTCACTTCCCGGGGTGAAGAAACCCTTTTTGAGAACTCAGAGTGAGTAAATTGGCCATTTTCATGCACTTTTAACCATTCCATTAATCTTGTGTTTTGGGCCCCTGGAAGCATGAAAATCACTTTAAACATGCTAATTTTAGCTCTAACACTGATGATCCACCTACAAATGTGAACTGACGTTCAAAAATAAAACATTTGAAAATGGACCATTTTCCACATTTCTGAAGCATGACGTAATGGGGGGGTGTTATCTCTTTTGTCGAAAATCAGCCGTTTTTGCTCGAACATTAAATGCCTCCAAATGGTATTTAATTAACTTCCCGAGCCCCTGGAAGCATGAAAATCACTTTAAACATGCTAATTTTAGCTCTAACACTGATGATCCACCTACAAATGTGAACTGACGTTCAAAAATAAAACATTTGAAAACGGACCATTTTCCACATTTCTGAAGCATGACGTAATGGGGGGGTGTTATCTCTTTTGTCGAAAATCAGCCGTTTTTGCTCGAACATTAAATGCCTCCAAATGGTATTTATTTCACTTCCCGAGCCCCTGGAAGCATGAAAATCACTTTAAACATGCTAATTTTAGCTCTAACACTGATGATCCACCTACAAATGTGAACTGACGTTCAAAAATAAAACATTTGAAAACGGACCATTTTCCATATTTCTGAAGCATGACGTAATGGGGGGGTGTTATCTCTTTTGTCGAAAATCAGCCGTTTTTGCTCGAACATTAAATGCCTCCAAATGGTATTTATTTCACTTCCCGAGCCCCTGGAAGCATGAAAATCACTTTAAACATGCTAATTTTAGCTCTAACACTGATGATCCACCTACAAATGTGAACTGACGTTCAAAAATAAAACATTTGAAAACGGACCATTTTCCACATTTCTGAAGCATGACGTAATGGGGGGGTGTTATCTCTTTTGTCGAAAATCAGCCGTTTTTGCTCGAACATTAAATGCCTCCAAATGGTATTTAATTAACTTCCCGAGCCCCTGGAAGCATGAAAATCACTTTAAACATGCTAATTTTAGCTCTAACACTGATGATCCACCTACAAATGTGAACTGACGTTCAAAAATAAAACATTTGAAAACTGACCATTTTCCACATTTCTGAAGCATGACGTAATGGGGGGGTGTTATCTCTTTTGTCGAAAATCAGCCGTTTTTGCTCGAACATTAAATGCCTGCAAATGGTATTTAATTAACTTACCGAGCCCCTGGAAGCATGAAAATCACTTTAAACATGCTAATTTTAGCTCTAACACTGATGATCCACCTACAAATGTGAACTGACGTTCAAAAATAAAACATTTGAAAACGGACCATTTTCCACATTTCTGAAGCATGACGTAATGGGGGGGTGTTATCTCTTTTGTCGAAAATCAGCCGTTTTTGCTCGAACATTAAATGCCTCCAAATGGTATTTATTTCACTTCCCGGGGTGAAGAAACCCTTTTTGAGAACTCAGAGTGAGTAAATTGGCCATTTTCATGCACTTTTAACCATTCCATAAATCTTGTGTTTTGGGCCCCTGGAAGCATGAAAATCACTTTAAACGTGCTAATTTTAGCTCTAACACTGATGATCCACCTACAAATGTGAACTGACGTTCAAAAATAAAACATTTGAAAACGGACCATTTTCCACATTTCTGAAGCATGATGTAATGGGGGGGTGTTATCTCTTTTGTCGAAAATCAGCCGTTTTTGCTCGAACATTAAATGCCTACAAAATGGTATTTCATTAACTTCCCGAGCCCCTGGAAGCATGAAAATCACTTTAAACATGCTAATTTTAGCTCTAACACTGATGATCCACCTACAAATGTGAACTGACGTTCAAAAATAAAACATTTGAAAACGGACCATTTTCCACATTTCTGAAGCATGACGTAATGGGGGGTATTATCTCTTTTGTCGAAAATCAGCCGTTTTTGCTCGAACATTAAATGCCTCCAAATGGTATTTAATTACTTCCCGAGCCCCTGGAAGCATGAAAATCACTTTAAACATGTTAATTTTAGCTCTAACACTGATGATCCACCTACAAATGTGAACTGACGTTCAAAAATAAAACATTTGAAAACGGACCATTTTCCACATTTCTGAAGCATGACGTAATGGGGGGGTGTTATCTCTTTTGTCGAAAATCAGCCGTTTTTGCTCGAACATTAAATGCCTCCAAATGGTATTTAATTAACTTCCCGGGGTGAAGAAACCCTTTTTGAGAACTCAGAGTGAGTAAATTGGCCATTTTCATGCACTTTTAACCATTCCATAAATCTTGTGTTTTGGGCCCCTGGAAGCATGAAAATCACTTTAAACATGCTAATTTTAGCTCTAACACTGATGATCCACCTACAAATGTGAACTGACGTTCAAAAATAAAACATTTGAAAACGGACCATTTTCCACATTTCTGAAGCATGACGTAATGGGGGGTATTATCTCTTTTGTCGAAAATCAGCCGTTTTTGCTCGAACATTAAATGCCTCCAAATGGTATTTAATTAACTTCCCGAGCCCCTGGAAGCATGAAAATCACTTTAAACATGTTAATTTTAGCTCTAACACTGATGATCCACCTACAAATGTGAACTGACGTTCAAAAATAAAACATTTGAAAACGGACCATTTTCCACATTTCTGAAGCATGACGTAATGGGGGGGTGTTATCTCTTTTGTCGAAAATCAGCCGTTTTTGCTCGAACATTAAATGCCTCCAAATGGTATTTAATTAACTTCCCGGGGTGAAGAAACCCTTTTTGAGAACTCAGAGTGAGTAAATTGGCCATTTTCATGCACTTTTACCCATTCCATAAATCTTGTGTTTTGGGCCCCTGGAAGCATGAAAATCACTTTAAACATGCTAATTTTAGCTCTAACACTGATGATCCACCTACAAATGTGAACTGACGTTCAAAAATAAAACATTTGAAAACGGACCATTTTCCACATTTCTGAAGCATGGCGTAATGGGGGGGTGTTATCTCTTTTGTCGAAAATCAGCCGTTTTTGCTCGAACATTAAATGCCTCCAAATGGTATTTATTTCACTTCCCGAGCCCCTGGAAGCATGAAAATCACTTTAAACATGCTAATTTTAGCTCTAACACTGATGATCCACCTACAAATGTGAACTGACGTTCACAAATAAAACATTTGAAAACGGACCATTTTCCACATTTCTGAAGCATGACGTAATGGGGGGGTGTTATCTCTTTTGTCGAAAATCAGCCGTTTTTGCTCGAACATTAAATGCCTCCAAATGGTATTTAATTAACTTCCCGGGGTGAAGAAACCCTTTTTGAGAACTCAGAGTGAGTAAATTGGCCATTTTCATGCACTTTTAACCATTCCATAAATCTTGTGTTTTGGGCCCCTGGAAGCATGAAAATCACTTTAAACATGCTAATTTTAGCTCTAACACTGATGATCCACCTACAAATGTGAACTGACGTTCAAAAATAAAACATTTGAAAACGGACCATTTTCCACATTTCTGAAGCATGACGTAATGGGGGGGTGTTATCTCTTTTGTCGAAAATCAGCCGTTTTTGCTCGAACATTAAATGCCTCCAAATGGTATTTAATTAACTTCCCGAGCCCCTGGAAGCATGAAAATCACTTTAAACATGCTAATTTTAGCTCTAACACTGATGATCCACCTACAAATGTGAACTGACGTTCAAAAATAAAACATTTGAAAACGGACCATTTTCCACATTTCTGAAGCATGACGTAATGGGGGGGTGTTATCTCTTTTGTCGAAAATCGGCCGTTTTTGCTCGAACATTAAATGCCTCCAAATGGTATTTATTTCACTTCCCGAGCCCCTGGAAGCATGAAAATCACTTTAAACATGCTAATTTTAGCTCTAACACTGATGATCCACCTACAAATGTGAACTGACGTTCAAAAATAAAACATTTGAAAACGGACCATTTTCCACATTTCTGAAGCATGACGTAATGGGGGGGTGTTATCTCTTTTATCGAAAATCAGCCGTTTTTGCTCGAACATTAAATGCCTCCAAATGGTATTTAATTAACTTCCCGAGCCCCTGGAAGCATGAAAATCACTTTAAACATGCTAATTTTAGCTCTAACACTGATGATCCACCTACAAATGTGAACTGACGTTCAAAAATAAAACATTTGAAAACGGACCATTTTCCACATTTCTGAAGCATGACGTAATGGGGGGGTGTTATCTCTTTTGTTGAAAATCAGCCGTTTTTGCTCGAACATTAAATGCCTCCAAATGGTATTTAATTAACTTCCCGGGGTGAAGAAACCCTTTTTGAGAACTCAGAGTGAGTAAATTGGCCATTTTCATGCACTTTTAACCATTCCATAAATCTTGTGTTTTGGGCCCCTGGAAGCATGAAAATCACTTTAAACATGCTAATTTTAGCTCTAATACTGATGATCCACCTACAAATGTGAACTGACATTCAAAAATAAAACATTTGAAAACGGACCATTTTCCACATTTCTGAAGCATGACGTAATGGGGGGGTGTTATCTCTTTTGTCGAAAATCAGCCGTTTTTGCTCGAACATTAAATGCCTCCAAATGGTATTTATTTCACTTCCCGAGCCCCTGGAAGCATGAAAATCACTTTAAACATGCTAATTTTAGCTCTAACACTGATGATCCACCTACAAATGTGAACTGACGTTCAAAAATAAAACATTTGAAAACGGACCATTTTCCATATTTCTGAAGCATGACGTAATGGGGGGGTGTTATCTCTTTTGTCGAAAATCAGCCGTTTTTGCTCGAACATTAAATGCCTCCAAATGGTATTTAATTAACTTCCCGAGCCCCTGGAAGCATGAAAATCACTTTAAACATGCTAATTTTAGCTCTAACACTGATGATCCACCTACAAATGTGAATTGACGTTAAAAAATAAAACATTTGAAAACGGACCATTTTCCACATTTCTGAAGCATGACGTAATGGGGGGGTGTTATCTCTTTTGTCGAAAATCAGCCGTTTTTGCTCGAACATTAAATGCCTCCAAATGGTATTTAATTAACTTCCCGGGGTGAAGAAACCCTTTTTGAGAACTCAGAGTGAGTAAATTGGCCATTTTCATGCACTTTTAACCATTCCATAAATCTTGTGTTTTGGGCCCCTGGAAGCATGAAAATCACTTTAAACATGCTAATTTTAGCTCTAACACTGATGATCCACCTACAAATGTGAACTGACGTTCAAAAATAAAACATTTGAAAACGGACCATTTTCCACATTTCTGAAGCATGACGTAATGGGGGGGTGTTATCTCTTTTGTCGAAAATCAGCCGTTTTTGCTCGAACATTAAATGCCTCCAAATGGTATTTAATTAACTTCCCGAGCCCTTGGAAGCATGAAAATCACTTTAAACATGCTAATTTTAGCTCTAACACTGATGATCCACCTACAAATGTGAACTGACGTTCAAAAATAAAACATTTGAAAACGGACCATTTTCCACATTTCTGAAGCATGACGTAATGGGGGGGTGTTATCTCTTTTGTCGAAAATCAGCCGTTTTTGCTCGAACATTAAATGCCTCCAAATGGTATTTAATTAACTTCCCGAGCCCTTGGAAGCATGAAAATCACTTTAAACATGCTAATTTTAGCTCTAACACTGATGATCCACCTACAAATGTGAACTGACGTTCAAAAATAAAACATTTGAAAACGGACCATTTTCCACATTTCTGAAGCATGACGTAATGGGGGGGTGTTATCTCTTTTGTCGAAAATCAGCCGTTTTTGCTCGAACATTAAATGCCTCCAAATGGTATTTAATTAACTTCCCGGGGTGAAGAAACCCTTTTTGAGAACTCAGAGTGAGTAAATTGGCCATTTTCATGCACTTTTAACCATTCCATAAATCTTGTGTTTTGGGCCCCTGGAAGCATGAAAATCACTTTAAACATGCTAATTTTAGCTCTAACACTGATGATCCACCTACAAATGTGAACTGACGTTCAAAAATAAAACATTTGAAAACGGACCATTTTCCACATTTCTGAAGCATGACGTAATGGGGGGGTGTTATCTCTTTTGTCGAAAATCAGCCGTTTTTGCTCGAACATTAAATGCCTCCAAATGGTATTTAATTAACTTCCCGAGCCCCTGGAAGCATGAAAATCACTTTAAACATGCTAATTTTAGCTCTAACACTGATGATCCACCTACAAATGTGAACTGACGTTCAAAAATAAAACATTTGAAAACGGACCATTTTCCACATTTCTGAAGCATGACGTAATGGGGGGTGTTATCTCTTTTGTCGAAAATCAGCCATTTTTGCTCGAACATTAAATGCCTCCAAATGGTATTTAATTAACTTCCCGGGGTGAAGAAACCCTTTTTGAGAACTCAGAGTGAGTAAATTGGCCATTTTCATGCACTTTTAACCATTCCATAAATCTTGTGTTTTGGGCCCCTGGAAGCATGAAAATCACTTTAAACATGCTAATTTTAGCTCTAACACTGATGATCCACCTACAAATGTGAACTGACGTTCAAAAATAAAACATTTGAAAACGGACCATTTTCCACATTTCTGAAGCATGACGTAATGGGGGGGTGTTATCTCTTTTGTCGAAAATCAGCCGTTTTTGCTCGAACATTAAATGCCTCCAAATGGTATTTAATTAACTTCCCGAGCCCCTGGAAGCATGAAAATCACTTTAAACATGCTAATTTTAGCTCTAACACTGATGATCCACCTACAAATGTGAACTGACGTTCAAAAATAAAACATATGAAAACGGACCATTTTCCACATTTCTGAAGCATGACGTAATGGGGGGGTGTTATCTCTTTTGTCGAAAATCAGCCGTTTTTGCTCGAACATTAAATGCCTCCAAATGGTATTTAATTAACTTCCCGGGGTGAAGAAACCCTTTTTGAGAACTCAGAGTGAGTAAATTGGCCATTTTCATGCACTTTTAACCATTCCATAAATCTTGTGTTTTGGGCCCCTGGAAGCATGAAAATCACTTTAAACATGCTAATTTTAGCTCTAACACTGATGATCCACCTACAAATGTGAACTGACGTTCAAAAATAAAACATTTGAAAACGGACCATTTTCCACATTTCTGAAGCATGACGTAATGGGGGGGGGTGTTATCTCTTTTGTCGAAAATCAGCCGTTTTTGCTCGAACATTAAATGCCTCCAAATGGTATTTAATTAACTTCCCGGGGTGAAGAAACCCTTTTTGAGAACTCAGAGTGAGTAAATTGGCCATTTTCATGCACTTTTAACCATTCCATAAATCTTGTGTTTTGGGCCCCTGGAAGCATGAAAATCACTTTAAACATGCTAATTTTAGCTCTAACACTGATGATCCACCTACAAATGTGAACTGACGTTCAAAAATAAAACATTTGAAAACAGACCATTTTCCACATTTCTGAAGCATGACGTAATGGGGGGTGTTATCTCTTTTGTCGAAAATCAGCCGTTTTTGCTCGAACATTAAATGCCTCCAAATGGTATTTATTTCACTTCCCGGGGTGAAGAAACCCTTTTTGAGAACTCAGAGTGAGTAAATTGGCCATTTTCATGCACTTTTAACCATTCCATTAATCGTGTGTTTTGGGCCCCTGGAAGCATGAAAATCACTTTAAACATGCTAATTTTAGCTCTAACACTGATGATCCACCTACAAATGTGAACTGACGTTCACAAATAAAACATTTGAAAACGGACCATTTTCCACATTTCTGAAGCATGATGTAATGGGGGGGTGTTATCTCTTTTGTCGAAAATCAGCCGTTTTTGCTCGAACATTAAATGCCTCCAAATGGTATTTAATTAACTTCCCGGGGTGAAGAAACCCTTTTTGAGAACTCAGAGTGAGTAAATTGGCCATTTTCATGCACTTTTAACCATTCCATAAATCTTGTGTTTTGGGCCCCTGGAAGCATGAAAATCACTTTAAACATGCTAATTTTAGCTCTAACACTGATGATCCACCTACAAATGTGAACTGACGTTCAAAAATAAAACATTTGAAAACGGACCATTTTCCACATTTCTGAAGCATGACGTAATGGGGGGGTGTTATCTCTTTTGTCGAAAATCAGCCGTTTTTGCTCGAACATTAAATGCCTCCAAATGGTATTTAATTAACTTCCCGAGCCCCTGGAAGCATGAAAATCACTTTAAACATGCTAATTTTAGCTCTAACACTGATGATCCACCTACAAATGTGAACTGACGTTCAAAAATAAAACATTTGAAAACGGACCATTTTCCACATTTCTGAAGCATGACGTAATGGGGGGGTGTTATCTCTTTTGTCGAAAATCGGCCGTTTTTGCTCGAACATTAAATGCCTCCAAATGGTATTTATTTCACTTCCCGAGCCCCTGGAAGCATGAAAATCACTTTAAACATGCTAATTTTAGCTCTAACACTGATGATCCACCTACAAATGTGAACTGACGTTCAAAAATAAAACATTTGAAAACGGACCATTTTCCACATTTCTGAAGCATGACGTAATAGGGGGGTGTTATCTCTTTTGTCGAAAATCAGCCGTTTTTGCTCGAACATTAAATGCCTCCAAATGGTATTTAATTAACTTCCCGAGCCCCTGGAAGCATGAAAATCACTTTAAACATGCTAATTTTAGCTCTAACACTGATGATCCACCTACAAATGTGAACTGACGTTCAAAAATAAAACATTTGAAAACGGACCATTTTCCACATTTCTGAAGCATGACGTAATGGGGGGGTGTTATCTCTTTTGTTGAAAATCAGCCGTTTTTGCTCGAACATTAAATGCCTCCAAATGGTATTTAATTAACTTCCCGGGGTGAAGAAACCCTTTTTGAGAACTCAGAGTGAGTAAATTGGCCATTTTCATGCACTTTTAACCATTCCATAAATCTTGTGTTTTGGGCCCCTGGAAGCATGAAAATCACTTTAAACATGCTAATTTTAGCTCTAATACTGATGATCCACCTACAAATGTGAACTGACATTCAAAAATAAAACATTTGAAAACGGACCATTTTCCACATTTCTGAAGCATGACGTAATGGGGGGGTGTTATCTCTTTTGTCGAAAATCAGCCGTTTTTGCTCGAACATTAAATGCCTCCAAATGGTATTTATTTCACTTCCCGAGCCCCTGGAAGCATGAAAATCACTTTAAACATGCTAATTTTAGCTCTAACACTGATGATCCACCTACAAATGTGAACTGACGTTCAAAAATAAAACATTTGAAAACGGACCATTTTCCATATTTCTGAAGCATGACGTAATGGGGGGGTGTTATCTCTTTTGTCGAAAATCAGCCGTTTTTGCTCGAACATTAAATGCCTCCAAATGGTATTTAATTAACTTCCCGAGCCCCTGGAAGCATGAAAATCACTTTAAACATGCTAATTTTAGCTCTAACACTGATGATCCACCTACAAATGTGAATTGACGTTAAAAAATAAAACATTTGAAAACGGACCATTTTCCACATTTCTGAAGCATGACGTAATGGGGGGGTGTTATCTCTTTTGTCGAAAATCAGCCGTTTTTGCTCGAACATTAAATGCCTCCAAATGGTATTTAATTAACTTCCCGGGGTGAAGAAACCCTTTTTGAGAACTCAGAGTGAGTAAATTGGCCATTTTCATGCACTTTTAACCATTCCATAAATCTTGTGTTTTGGGCCCCTGGAAGCATGAAAATCACTTTAAACATGCTAATTTTAGCTCTAACACTGATGATCCACCTACAAATGTGAACTGACGTTCAAAAATAAAACATTTGAAAACGGACCATTTTCCACATTTCTGAAGCATGACGTAATGGGGGGGTCTTTTGTCGAAAATCAGCCGTTTTTGCTCGAACATTAAATGCCTCCAAATGGTATTTAATTAACTTCCCGAGCCCTTGGAAGCATGAAAATCACTTTAAACATGCTAATTTTAGCTCTAACACTGATGATCCACCTACAAATGTGAACTGACGTTCAAAAATAAAACATTTGAAAACGGACCATTTTCCACATTTCTGAAGCATGACGTAATGGGGGGGTGTTATCTCTTTTGTCGAAAATCAGCCGTTTTTGCTCGAACATTAAATGCCTCCAAATGGTATTTAATTAACTTCCCGGGGTGAAGAAACCCTTTTTGAGAACTCAGAGTGAGTAAATTGGCCATTTTCATGCACTTTTAACCATTCCATAAATCTTGTGTTTTGGGCCCCTGGAAGCATGAAAATCACTTTAAACATGCTAATTTTAGCTCTAACACTGATGATCCACCTACAAATGTGAACTGACGTTCAAAAATAAAACATTTGAAAACGGACCATTTTCCACATTTCTGAAGCATGACGTAATGGGGGGGTGTTATCTCTTTTGTCGAAAATCAGCCGTTTTTGCTCGAACATTAAATGCCTCCAAATGGTATTTAATTAACTTCCCGAGCCCCTGGAAGCATGAAAATCACTTTAAACATGCTAATTTTAGCTCTAACACTGATGATCCACCTACAAATGTGAACTGACGTTCAAAAATAAAACATTTGAAAACGGACCATTTTCCACATTTCTGAAGCATGACGTAATGGGGGGTGTTATCTCTTTTGTCGAAAATCAGCCATTTTTGCTCGAACATTAAATGCCTCCAAATGGTATTTAATTAACTTCCCGGGGTGAAGAAACCCTTTTTGAGAACTCAGAGTGAGTAAATTGGCCATTTTCATGCACTTTTAACCATTCCATAAATCTTGTGTTTTGGGCCCCTGGAAGCATGAAAATCACTTTAAACATGCTAATTTTAGCTCTAACACTGATGATCCACCTACAAATGTGAACTGACGTTCAAAAATAAAACATTTGAAAACGGACCATTTTCCACATTTCTGAAGCATGACGTAATGGGGGGGTGTTATCTCTTTTGTCGAAAATCAGCCGTTTTTGCTCGAACATTAAATGCCTCCAAATGGTATTTAATTAACTTCCCGAGCCCCTGGAAGCATGAAAATCACTTTAAACATGCTAATTTTAGCTCTAACACTGATGATCCACCTACAAATGTGAACTGACGTTCAAAAATAAAACATATGAAAACGGACCATTTTCCACATTTCTGAAGCATGACGTAATGGGGGGGTGTTATCTCTTTTGTCGAAAATCAGCCGTTTTTGCTCGAACATTAAATGCCTCCAAATGGTATTTAATTAACTTCCCGGGGTGAAGAAACCCTTTTTGAGAACTCAGAGTGAGTAAATTGGCCATTTTCATGCACTTTTAACCATTCCATAAATCTTGTGTTTTGGGCCCCTGGAAGCATGAAAATCACTTTAAACATGCTAATTTTAGCTCTAACACTGATGATCCACCTACAAATGTGAACTGACGTTCAAAAATAAAACATTTGAAAACGGACCATTTTCCACATTTCTGAAGCATGACGTAATGGGGGGGTGTTATCTCTTTTGTCGAAAATCAGCCGTTTTTGCTCGAACATTAAATGCCTCCAAATGGTATTTAATTAACTTCCCGGGGTGAAGAAACCCTTTTTGAGAACTCAGAGTGAGTAAATTGGCCATTTTCATGCACTTTTAACCATTCCATAAATCTTGTGTTTTGGGCCCCTGGAAGCATGAAAATCACTTTAAACATGCTAATTTTAGCTCTAACACTGATGATCCACCTACAAATGTGAACTGACGTTCAAAAATAAAACATTTGAAAACGGACCATTTTCCACATTTCTGAAGCATGACGTAATGGGGGGGTGTTATCTCTTTTGTCGAAAATCAGCCGTTTTTGCTCGAACATTAAATGCCTCCAAATGGTATTTATTTCACTTCCCGAGCCCCTGGAAGCATGAAAATCACTTCAAACATGCTCATTTTAGCTCTAACACTGATGATCCACCTACAAATGTGAACTGATGTTCAAAAATAAAACATTTGAAAACGGACCATTTTCCACATTTCTGAAGCATGACGTAATGGGGGGGTGTTATCTCTTTTGTCGAAAATCAGCCGTTTTTGCTCGAACATTAAATGCCTCCAAATGGTATTTAATTAACTTCCCGAGCCCCTGGAAGCATGAAAATCACTTTAAACATGCTAATTTTAGCTCTAACACTGATGATCCACCTACAAATGTGAACTGACATTCAAAAATAAAACATTTGAAAACGGACCATTTTCCACATTTCTGAAGCATGACGTAATGGGGGGGTGTTATCTCTTTTGTCGAAAATCAGCCGTTTTTGCTCGAACATTAAATGCCTCCAAATGGTATTTAATTAACTTCCCGGGGTGAAGAAACCCTTTTTGAGAACTCAGAGTGAGTAAATTGGCCATTTTCATGCACTTTTAACCATTCCATAAATCTTGTGTTTTGGGCCCCTGGAAGCATGAAAATCACTTTAAACATGCTAATTTTAGCTCTAACACTGATGATCCACCTACAAATGTGAACTGACGTTCAAAAATAAAACATTTGAAAACGGACCATTTTCCACATTTCTGAAGCATGACGTAATGGGGGGGTGTTATCTCTTTTGTCGAAAATCAGCCGTTTTTGCTCGAACATTAAATGCATCCAAATGGTATTTAATTAACTTCCCGGGGTGAAGAAACCCTTTTTGAGAACTCAGAGTGAGTAAATTGGCCATTTTCATGCACTTTTAACCATTCCATAAATCTTGTGTTTTGGGCCCCTGGAAGCATGAAAATCACTTTAAACATGCTAATTTTAGCTCTAACACTGATGATCCACCTACAAATGTGAACTGACGTTCAAAAATAAAACATTTGAAAACGGACCATTTTCCACATTTCTGAAGCATGACGTAATGGGGGGGTGTTATCTCTTTTGTCGAAAATCAGCCGTTTTTGCTCGAACATTAAATGCCTCCAAATGGTATTTATTTCACTTCCCGAGCCCCTGGAAGCATGAAAATCACTTTAAACATGCTCATTTTAGCTCTAACACTGATGATCCACCTACAAATGTGAACTGACGTTCAAAAATAAAACATTTGAAAACGGACCATTTTCCACATTTCTGAAGCATGACGTAATGGGGGGGTGTTATCTCTTTTGTCGAAAATCAGCCGTTTTTGCTCGAACATTAAATGCCTCCAAATGGTATTTAATTAACTTCCCGAGCCCCTGGAAGCATGAAAATCACTTTAAACATGCTAATTTTAGCTCTAACACTGATGATCCACCTACAAATGTGAACTGACGTTCAAAAATAAAACATTTGAAAACGGACCATTTTCCACATTTCTGAAGCATGACGTAATGGGGGGGTGTTATCTCTTTTGTCGAAAATCAGCCGTTTTTGCTCGAACATTAAATGCCTCCAAATGGTATTTAATTAACTTCCCGGGGTGAAGAAACCCTTTTTGAGAACTCAGAGTGAGTAAATTGGCCATTTTCATGCACTTTTAACCATTCCATAAATCTTGTGTTTTGGGCCCCTGGAAGCATGAAAATCACTTTAAACATGCTAATTTTAGCTCTAACACTGATGATCCACCTACAAATGTGAACTGACGTTCAAAAATAAAACATTTGAAAACGGACCATTTTCCACATTTCTGAAGCATGACGTAATGGGGGGGTGTTATCTCTTTTGTCGAAAATCAGCCGTTTTTGCTCGAACATTAAATGCATCCAAATGGTATTTAATTAACTTCCCGGGGTGAAGAAACCCTTTTTGAGAACTCAGAGTGAGTAAATTGGCCATTTTCATGCACTTTTAACCATTCCATAAATCTTGTGTTTTGGGCCCCTGGAAGCATGAAAATCACTTTAAACATGCTAATTTTAGCTCTAACACTGATGATCCACCTACAAATGTGAACTGACGTTCAAAAATAAAACATTTGAAAATGGACCATTTTCCACATTTCTGAAGCATGACGTAATGGGGGGGTGTTATCTCTTTTGTCGAAAATCAGCCGTTTTTGCTCGAACATTAAATGCCTCCAAATGGTATTTAATTAACTTCCCGAGCCCCTGGAAGCATGAAAATCACTTTAAACATGCTAATTTTAGCTCTAACACTGATGATCCACCTACAAATGTGAACTGACGTTAAAAAATAAAACATTTGAAAACGGACCATTTTCCACATTTCTGAAGCATGACGTAATGGGGGGGTGTTATCTCTTTTGTCGAAAATCAGCCGTTTTTGCTCGAACATTAAATGCCTCCAAATGGTATTTAATTAACTTCCCAGGGTGAAGAAACACTTTTTGAGAACTCAGAGTGAGTAAATTGGCCATTTTCATGCACTTTTAACCATTCCATAAATCTTGTGTTTTGGGCCCCTGGAAGCATGAAAATCACTTTAAACATGCTAATTTTAGCTCTAACACTGATGATCCACCTACAAATGTGAACTGACGTTCAAAAATAAAACATTTGAAAACGGACCATTTTCCACATTTCTGAAGCATGACGTAATGGGGGGGTGTTATCTCTTTTGTCGAAAATCAGCCGTTTTTGCTCGAACATTAAATGCCTCCAAATGGTATTTAATTAACTTCCCGAGCCCTTGGAAGCATGAAAATCACTTTAAACATGCTAATTTTAGCTCTAACACTGATGATCCACCTACAAATGTGAACTGACGTTCAAAAATAAAACATTTGAAAACGGACCATTTTCCACATTTCTGAAGCATGACGTAATGGGGGGGTGTTATCTCTTTTGTCGAAAATCAGCCGTTTTTGCTCGAACATTAAATGCCTCCAAATGGTATTTAATTAACTTCCCGGGGTGAAGAAACCCTTTTTGAGAACTCAGAGTGAGTAAATTGGCCATTTTCATGCACTTTTAACCATTCCATAAATCTTGTGTTTTGGGCCCCTGGAAGCATGAAAATCACTTTAAACATGCTAATTTTAGCTCTAACACTGATGATCCACCTACAAATGTGAACTGACGTTCAAAAATAAAACATTTGAAAACGGACCATTTTCCACATTTCTGAAGCATGACGTAATGGGGGGGTGTTATCTCTTTTGTCGAAAATCAGCCGTTTTTGCTCGAACATTAAATGCCTCCAAATGGTATTTAATTAACTTCCCGAGCCCCTGGAAGCATGAAAATCACTTTAAACATGCTAATTTTAGCTCTAACACTGATGATCCACCTACAAATGTGAACTGACGTTCAAAAATAAAACATTTGAAAACGGACCATTTTCCACATTTCTGAAGCATGACGTAATGGGGGGTGTTATCTCTTTTGTCGAAAATCAGCCATTTTTGCTCGAACATTAAATGCCTCCAAATGGTATTTAATTAACTTCCCGGGGTGAAGAAACCCTTTTTGAGAACTCAGAGTGAGTAAATTGGCCATTTTCATGCACTTTTAACCATTCCATAAATCTTGTGTTTTGGGCCCCTGGAAGCATGAAAATCACTTTAAACATGCTAATTTTAGCTCTAACACTGATGATCCACCTACAAATGTGAACTGACGTTCAAAAATAAAACATTTGAAAACGGACCATTTTCCACATTTCTGAAGCATGACGTAATGGGGGGGTGTTATCTCTTTTGTCGAAAATCAGCCGTTTTTGCTCGAACATTAAATGCCTCCAAATGGTATTTAATTAACTTCCCGAGCCCCTGGAAGCATGAAAATCACTTTAAACATGCTAATTTTAGCTCTAACACTGATGATCCACCTACAAATGTGAACTGACGTTCAAAAATAAAACATATGAAAACGGACCATTTTCCACATTTCTGAAGCATGACGTAATGGGGGGGTGTTATCTCTTTTGTCGAAAATCAGCCGTTTTTGCTCGAACATTAAATGCCTCCAAATGGTATTTAATTAACTTCCCGGGGTGAAGAAACCCTTTTTGAGAACTCAGAGTGAGTAAATTGGCCATTTTCATGCACTTTTAACCATTCCATAAATCTTGTGTTTTGGGCCCCTGGAAGCATGAAAATCACTTTAAACATGCTAATTTTAGCTCTAACACTGATGATCCACCTACAAATGTGAACTGACGTTCAAAAATAAAACATTTGAAAACGGACCATTTTCCACATTTCTGAAGCATGACGTAATGGGGGGGGGTGTTATCTCTTTTGTCGAAAATCAGCCGTTTTTGCTCGAACATTAAATGCCTCCAAATGGTATTTAATTAACTTCCCGGGGTGAAGAAACCCTTTTTGAGAACTCAGAGTGAGTAAATTGGCCATTTTCATGCACTTTTAACCATTCCATAAATCTTGTGTTTTGGGCCCCTGGAAGCATGAAAATCACTTTAAACATGCTAATTTTAGCTCTAACACTGATGATCCACCTACAAATGTGAACTGACGTTCAAAAATAAAACATTTGAAAACAGACCATTTTCCACATTTCTGAAGCATGACGTAATGGGGGGTGTTATCTCTTTTGTCGAAAATCAGCCGTTTTTGCTCGAACATTAAATGCCTCCAAATGGTATTTATTTCACTTCCCGGGGTGAAGAAACCCTTTTTGAGAACTCAGAGTGAGTAAATTGGCCATTTTCATGCACTTTTAACCATTCCATTAATCGTGTGTTTTGGGCCCCTGGAAGCATGAAAATCACTTTAAACATGCTAATTTTAGCTCTAACACTGATGATCCACCTACAAATGTGAACTGACGTTCACAAATAAAACATTTGAAAACGGACCATTTTCCACATTTCTGAAGCATGATGTAATGGGGGGGTGTTATCTCTTTTGTCGAAAATCAGCCGTTTTTGCTCGAACATTAAATGCCTCCAAATGGTATTTAATTAACTTCCCGGGGTGAAGAAACCCTTTTTGAGAACTCAGAGTGAGTAAATTGGCCATTTTCATGCACTTTTAACCATTCCATAAATCTTGTGTTTTGGGCCCCTGGAAGCATGAAAATCACTTTAAACATGCTAATTTTAGCTCTAACACTGATGATCCACCTACAAATGTGAACTGACGTTCAAAAATAAAACATTTGAAAACGGACCATTTTCCACATTTCTGAAGCATGACGTAATGGGGGGGTGTTATCTCTTTTGTCGAAAATCAGCCGTTTTTGCTCGAACATTAAATGCCTCCAAATGGTATTTAATTAACTTCCCGAGCCCCTGGAAGCATGAAAATCACTTTAAACATGCTAATTTTAGCTCTAACACTGATGATCCACCTACAAATGTGAACTGACGTTCAAAAATAAAACATTTGAAAACGGACCATTTTCCACATTTCTGAAGCATGACGTAATGGGGGGGTGTTATCTCTTTTGTCGAAAATCGGCCGTTTTTGCTCGAACATTAAATGCCTCCAAATGGTATTTATTTCACTTCCCGAGCCCCTGGAAGCATGAAAATCACTTTAAACATGCTAATTTTAGCTCTAACACTGATGATCCACCTACAAATGTGAACTGACGTTCAAAAATAAAACATTTGAAAACGGACCATTTTCCACATTTCTGAAGCATGACGTAATAGGGGGGTGTTATCTCTTTTGTCGAAAATCAGCCGTTTTTGCTCGAACATTAAATGCCTCCAAATGGTATTTAATTAACTTCCCGAGCCCCTGGAAGCATGAAAATCACTTTAAACATGCTAATTTTAGCTCTAACACTGATGATCCACCTACAAATGTGAACTGACGTTCAAAAATAAAACATTTGAAAACGGACCATTTTCCACATTTCTGAAGCATGACGTAATGGGGGGGTGTTATCTCTTTTGTTGAAAATCAGCCGTTTTTGCTCGAACATTAAATGCCTCCAAATGGTATTTAATTAACTTCCCGGGGTGAAGAAACCCTTTTTGAGAACTCAGAGTGAGTAAATTGGCCATTTTCATGCACTTTTAACCATTCCATAAATCTTGTGTTTTGGGCCCCTGGAAGCATGAAAATCACTTTAAACATGCTAATTTTAGCTCTAATACTGATGATCCACCTACAAATGTGAACTGACATTCAAAAATAAAACATTTGAAAACGGACCATTTTCCACATTTCTGAAGCATGACGTAATGGGGGGGTGTTATCTCTTTTGTCGAAAATCAGCCGTTTTTGCTCGAACATTAAATGCCTCCAAATGGTATTTATTTCACTTCCCGAGCCCCTGGAAGCATGAAAATCACTTTAAACATGCTAATTTTAGCTCTAACACTGATGATCCACCTACAAATGTGAACTGACGTTCAAAAATAAAACATTTGAAAACGGACCATTTTCCATATTTCTGAAGCATGACGTAATGGGGGGGTGTTATCTCTTTTGTCGAAAATCAGCCGTTTTTGCTCGAACATTAAATGCCTCCAAATGGTATTTAATTAACTTCCCGAGCCCCTGGAAGCATGAAAATCACTTTAAACATGCTAATTTTAGCTCTAACACTGATGATCCACCTACAAATGTGAATTGACGTTAAAAAATAAAACATTTGAAAACGGACCATTTTCCACATTTCTGAAGCATGACGTAATGGGGGGGTGTTATCTCTTTTGTCGAAAATCAGCCGTTTTTGCTCGAACATTAAATGCCTCCAAATGGTATTTAATTAACTTCCCGGGGTGAAGAAACCCTTTTTGAGAACTCAGAGTGAGTAAATTGGCCATTTTCATGCACTTTTAACCATTCCATAAATCTTGTGTTTTGGGCCCCTGGAAGCATGAAAATCACTTTAAACATGCTAATTTTAGCTCTAACACTGATGATCCACCTACAAATGTGAACTGACGTTCAAAAATAAAACATTTGAAAACGGACCATTTTCCACATTTCTGAAGCATGACGTAATGGGGGGGTCTTTTGTCGAAAATCAGCCGTTTTTGCTCGAACATTAAATGCCTCCAAATGGTATTTAATTAACTTCCCGAGCCCTTGGAAGCATGAAAATCACTTTAAACATGCTAATTTTAGCTCTAACACTGATGATCCACCTACAAATGTGAACTGACGTTCAAAAATAAAACATTTGAAAACGGACCATTTTCCACATTTCTGAAGCATGACGTAATGGGGGGGTGTTATCTCTTTTGTCGAAAATCAGCCGTTTTTGCTCGAACATTAAATGCCTCCAAATGGTATTTAATTAACTTCCCGGGGTGAAGAAACCCTTTTTGAGAACTCAGAGTGAGTAAATTGGCCATTTTCATGCACTTTTAACCATTCCATAAATCTTGTGTTTTGGGCCCCTGGAAGCATGAAAATCACTTTAAACATGCTAATTTTAGCTCTAACACTGATGATCCACCTACAAATGTGAACTGACGTTCAAAAATAAAACATTTGAAAACGGACCATTTTCCACATTTCTGAAGCATGACGTAATGGGGGGGTGTTATCTCTTTTGTCGAAAATCAGCCGTTTTTGCTCGAACATTAAATGCCTCCAAATGGTATTTAATTAACTTCCCGAGCCCCTGGAAGCATGAAAATCACTTTAAACATGCTAATTTTAGCTCTAACACTGATGATCCACCTACAAATGTGAACTGACGTTCAAAAATAAAACATTTGAAAACGGACCATTTTCCACATTTCTGAAGCATGACGTAATGGGGGGTGTTATCTCTTTTGTCGAAAATCAGCCATTTTTGCTCGAACATTAAATGCCTCCAAATGGTATTTAATTAACTTCCCGGGGTGAAGAAACCCTTTTTGAGAACTCAGAGTGAGTAAATTGGCCATTTTCATGCACTTTTAACCATTCCATAAATCTTGTGTTTTGGGCCCCTGGAAGCATGAAAATCACTTTAAACATGCTAATTTTAGCTCTAACACTGATGATCCACCTACAAATGTGAACTGACGTTCAAAAATAAAACATTTGAAAACGGACCATTTTCCACATTTCTGAAGCATGACGTAATGGGGGGGTGTTATCTCTTTTGTCGAAAATCAGCCGTTTTTGCTCGAACATTAAATGCCTCCAAATGGTATTTAATTAACTTCCCGAGCCCCTGGAAGCATGAAAATCACTTTAAACATGCTAATTTTAGCTCTAACACTGATGATCCACCTACAAATGTGAACTGACGTTCAAAAATAAAACATATGAAAACGGACCATTTTCCACATTTCTGAAGCATGACGTAATGGGGGGGTGTTATCTCTTTTGTCGAAAATCAGCCGTTTTTGCTCGAACATTAAATGCCTCCAAATGGTATTTAATTAACTTCCCGGGGTGAAGAAACCCTTTTTGAGAACTCAGAGTGAGTAAATTGGCCATTTTCATGCACTTTTAACCATTCCATAAATCTTGTGTTTTGGGCCCCTGGAAGCATGAAAATCACTTTAAACATGCTAATTTTAGCTCTAACACTGATGATCCACCTACAAATGTGAACTGACGTTCAAAAATAAAACATTTGAAAACGGACCATTTTCCACATTTCTGAAGCATGACGTAATGGGGGGGTGTTATCTCTTTTGTCGAAAATCAGCCGTTTTTGCTCGAACATTAAATGCCTCCAAATGGTATTTAATTAACTTCCCGGGGTGAAGAAACCCTTTTTGAGAACTCAGAGTGAGTAAATTGGCCATTTTCATGCACTTTTAACCATTCCATAAATCTTGTGTTTTGGGCCCCTGGAAGCATGAAAATCACTTTAAACATGCTAATTTTAGCTCTAACACTGATGATCCACCTACAAATGTGAACTGACGTTCAAAAATAAAACATTTGAAAACGGACCATTTTCCACATTTCTGAAGCATGACGTAATGGGGGGGTGTTATCTCTTTTGTCGAAAATCAGCCGTTTTTGCTCGAACATTAAATGCCTCCAAATGGTATTTATTTCACTTCCCGAGCCCCTGGAAGCATGAAAATCACTTCAAACATGCTCATTTTAGCTCTAACACTGATGATCCACCTACAAATGTGAACTGATGTTCAAAAATAAAACATTTGAAAACGGACCATTTTCCACATTTCTGAAGCATGACGTAATGGGGGGGTGTTATCTCTTTTGTCGAAAATCAGCCGTTTTTGCTCGAACATTAAATGCCTCCAAATGGTATTTAATTAACTTCCCGAGCCCCTGGAAGCATGAAAATCACTTTAAACATGCTAATTTTAGCTCTAACACTGATGATCCACCTACAAATGTGAACTGACATTCAAAAATAAAACATTTGAAAACGGACCATTTTCCACATTTCTGAAGCATGACGTAATGGGGGGGTGTTATCTCTTTTGTCGAAAATCAGCCGTTTTTGCTCGAACATTAAATGCCTCCAAATGGTATTTAATTAACTTCCCGGGGTGAAGAAACCCTTTTTGAGAACTCAGAGTGAGTAAATTGGCCATTTTCATGCACTTTTAACCATTCCATAAATCTTGTGTTTTGGGCCCCTGGAAGCATGAAAATCACTTTAAACATGCTAATTTTAGCTCTAACACTGATGATCCACCTACAAATGTGAACTGACGTTCAAAAATAAAACATTTGAAAACGGACCATTTTCCACATTTCTGAAGCATGACGTAATGGGGGGGTGTTATCTCTTTTGTCGAAAATCAGCCGTTTTTGCTCGAACATTAAATGCATCCAAATGGTATTTAATTAACTTCCCGGGGTGAAGAAACCCTTTTTGAGAACTCAGAGTGAGTAAATTGGCCATTTTCATGCACTTTTAACCATTCCATAAATCTTGTGTTTTGGGCCCCTGGAAGCATGAAAATCACTTTAAACATGCTAATTTTAGCTCTAACACTGATGATCCACCTACAAATGTGAACTGACGTTCAAAAATAAAACATTTGAAAACGGACCATTTTCCACATTTCTGAAGCATGACGTAATGGGGGGGTGTTATCTCTTTTGTCGAAAATCAGCCGTTTTTGCTCGAACATTAAATGCCTCCAAATGGTATTTATTTCACTTCCCGAGCCCCTGGAAGCATGAAAATCACTTTAAACATGCTCATTTTAGCTCTAACACTGATGATCCACCTACAAATGTGAACTGACGTTCAAAAATAAAACATTTGAAAACGGACCATTTTCCACATTTCTGAAGCATGACGTAATGGGGGGGTGTTATCTCTTTTGTCGAAAATCAGCCGTTTTTGCTCGAACATTAAATGCCTCCAAATGGTATTTAATTAACTTCCCGAGCCCCTGGAAGCATGAAAATCACTTTAAACATGCTAATTTTAGCTCTAACACTGATGATCCACCTACAAATGTGAACTGACGTTCAAAAATAAAACATTTGAAAACGGACCATTTTCCACATTTCTGAAGCATGACGTAATGGGGGGGTGTTATCTCTTTTGTCGAAAATCAGCCGTTTTTGCTCGAACATTAAATGCCTCCAAATGGTATTTAATTAACTTCCCGGGGTGAAGAAACCCTTTTTGAGAACTCAGAGTGAGTAAATTGGCCATTTTCATGCACTTTTAACCATTCCATAAATCTTGTGTTTTGGGCCCCTGGAAGCATGAAAATCACTTTAAACATGCTAATTTTAGCTCTAACACTGATGATCCACCTACAAATGTGAACTGACGTTCAAAAATAAAACATTTGAAAACGGACCATTTTCCACATTTCTGAAGCATGACGTAATGGGGGGGTGTTATCTCTTTTGTCGAAAATCAGCCGTTTTTGCTCGAACATTAAATGCATCCAAATGGTATTTAATTAACTTCCCGGGGTGAAGAAACCCTTTTTGAGAACTCAGAGTGAGTAAATTGGCCATTTTCATGCACTTTTAACCATTCCATAAATCTTGTGTTTTGGGCCCCTGGAAGCATGAAAATCACTTTAAACATGCTAATTTTAGCTCTAACACTGATGATCCACCTACAAATGTGAACTGACGTTCAAAAATAAAACATTTGAAAATGGACCATTTTCCACATTTCTGAAGCATGACGTAATGGGGGGGTGTTATCTCTTTTGTCGAAAATCAGCCGTTTTTGCTCGAACATTAAATGCCTCCAAATGGTATTTAATTAACTTCCCGAGCCCCTGGAAGCATGAAAATCACTTTAAACATGCTAATTTTAGCTCTAACACTGATGATCCACCTACAAATGTGAACTGACGTTAAAAAATAAAACATTTGAAAACGGACCATTTTCCACATTTCTGAAGCATGACGTAATGGGGGGGTGTTATCTCTTTTGTCGAAAATCAGCCGTTTTTGCTCGAACATTAAATGCCTCCAAATGGTATTTAATTAACTTCCCAGGGTGAAGAAACACTTTTTGAGAACTCAGAGTGAGTAAATTGGCCATTTTCATGCACTTTTAACCATTCCATAAATCTTGTGTTTTGGGCCCCTGGAAGCATGAAAATCACTTTAAACATGCTAATTTTAGCTCTAACACTGATGATCCACCTACAAATGTGAACTGACGTTCAAAAATAAAACATTTGAAAACGGACCATTTTCCACATTTCTGAAGCATGACGTAATGGGGGGGTGTTATCTCTTTTGTCGAAAATCAGCCGTTTTTGCTCGAACATTAAATGCCTCCAAATGGTATTTAATTAACTTCCCGAGCCCTTGGAAGCATGAAAATCACTTTAAACATGCTAATTTTAGCTCTAACACTGATGATCCACCTACAAATGTGAACTGACGTTCAAAAATAAAACATTTGAAAACGGACCATTTTCCACATTTCTGAAGCATGACGTAATGGGGGGTGTTATCTCTTTTGTCGAAAATCAGCCATTTTTGCTCGAACATTAAATGCCTCCAAATGGTATTTAATTAACTTCCCGGGGTGAAGAAACTCTTTTTGAGAACTCAGAGTGAGTAAATTGGCCATTTTCATGCACTTTTAACCATTCCATAAATCTTGTGTTTTGGGCCCCTGGAAGCATGAAAATCACTTTAAACATGCTAATTTTAGCTCTAACACTGATGATCCACCTACAAATGTGAACTGACGTTCAAAAATAAAACATTTGAAAACGGACCATTTTCCACATTTCTGAAGCATGACGTAATGGGGGGGTGTTATCTCTTTTGTCGAAAATCAGCCGTTTTTGCTCGAACATTAAATGCCTCCAAATGGTATTTAATTAACTTCCCGGGGTGAAGAAACCCTTTTTGAGAATTCAGAGTGAGTAAATTGGCCATTTTCATGCACTTTTAACCATTCCATAAATCTTGTGTTTTGGGCCTCTGGAAGCATGAAAATCACTTTAAACATGTTAATTTTAGCTCTAACACTGATGATCCACCTACAAATGTGAACTGACGTTCAAAAATAAAACATTTGAAAACGGACCATTTTCCACATTTCTGAAGCATGACGTAATAGGGGGGTGTTATCTCTTTTGTCGAAAATCAGCCGTTTTTGCTCGAACATTAAATGCCTCCAAATGGTATTTATTTCACTTCCCGGGGTGAAGAAACCCTTTTTGAGAACTCAGAGTGAGTAAATTGGCCATTTTCATGCACTTTTAACCATTCCATTAATCGTGTGTTTTGGGCCCCTGGAAGCATGAAAATCACTTTAAACATGCTAATTTTAGCTCTAACACTGATGATCCACCTACAAATGTGAACTGACGTTCAAAAATAAAACATTTGAAAACGGACCATTTTCCACATTTCTGAAGCATGACGTAATGGGGGGGTGTTATCTCTTTTGTCGAAAATCAGCCGTTTTTGCTCGAACATGAAATGCCTCCAAATGGTATTTAATTAACTTCCCGAGCCCCTGGAAGCATGAAAATCACTTTAAACATGCTAATTTTAGCTCTAACACTGATGATCCACCTACAAATGTGAACTGACGTTCAAAAATAAAACATTTGAAAACGGACCATTTTCCACATTTCTGAAGCATGACGTAATGGGGGGGTGTTATCTCTTTTGTCGAAAATCAGCCGTTTTTGCTCGAACATTAAATGCCTCCAAATGGTATTTAATTAACTTCCCGGGGTGAAGAAACCCTTTTTGAGAACTCAGAGTGAGTAAATTGGCCATTTTCATGCACTTTTAACCATTCCATAAATCTTGTGTTTTGGGCCCCTGGAAGCATGAAAATCCCTTTAAACATGCTAATTTTAGCTCTAACACTGATAATCCACCTACAAATGTGAACTGACGTTCAAAAATAAAACATTTGAAAACGGACCATTTTCCACATTTCTGAAGCATGACGTAATGGGGAAGTATTATCTCTTTTGTCGAAAATCAGCCGTTTTTGCTCGAACATTAAATGCCTCCAAATGGTATTTATTTCACTTCCCGAGCCCCTGGAAGCATGAAAATCACTTTAAACATGCTAATTTTAGCTCTAACACTGATGATCCACCTACAAATGTGAACTGACGTTCACAAATAAAACATTTGAAAACGGACCATTTTCCACATTTCTGAAGCATGACGTAATGGGGGGGTGTTATCTCTTTTGTCGAAAATCAGCCGTTTTTGCTCGAACATTAAATGCCTCCAAATGGTATTTAATTAACTTCCCGGGGTGAAGAAACCCTTTTTGAGAACTCAGAGTGAGTAAATTGGCCATTTTCATGCACTTTTAACCATTCCATAAATCTTGTGTTTTGGGCCCCTGGAAGCATGAAAATCACTTTAAACATGCTAATTTTAGCTCTAACACTGATGATCCACCTACAAATGTGAACTGACGTTCAAAAATAAAACATTTGAAAACGGACCATTTTCCACATTTCTGAAGCATGACGTAATGGGGGGTTGTTATCTCTTTTGTCGAAAATCAGCCGTTTTTGCTCGAACATTAAATGCCTCCAAATGGTATTTAATTAACTTCCCGAGCCCCTGGAAGCATGAAAATCACTTTAAACATGCTAATTTTAGCTCTAACACTGATGATCCAACTACAAATGTGAACTGACGTTCAAAAATAAAACATTTGAAAACGGACCATTTTCCACATTTCTGAAGCATGACGTAATGGGGGGGGTGTTATCTCTTTTGTCGAAAATCAGCCGTTTTTGCTCGAACATTAAATGCCTCCAAATGGTATTTAATTAACTTCCCGAGCCCCTGGAAGCATGAAAATCACTTTAAACATGCTAATTTTAGCTCTAACACTGATGATCCACCTACAAATGTGAACTGACGTTCAAAAACAAAACATTTGAAAACGGACCATTTTCCACATTTCTGAAGCATGACGTAATGGGGGGGTGTTATCTCTTTTGTCGAAAATCAGCCGTTTTTGCTCGAACATTAAATGCCTCCAAATGGTATTTAATTAACTTCCCGGGGTGAAGACACCCTTTTTGAGAACTCAGAGTGAGTAAATTGGCCATTTTCATGCACTTTTAACCATTCCATAAATCTTGTGTTTTGGGCCCCTGGAAGCATGAAAATCACTTTAAACATGCTAATTTTAGCTCTAACACTGATGATCCACCTACAAATGTGAACTGACGTTCAAAAATAAAACATTTGAAAACGGACCATTTTCCACATTTCTGAAGCATGACGTAATGGGGGGTGTTATCTCTTTTGTCGAAAATCAGCCGTTTTTGCTCGAACATTAAATGCCTCCAAATGGTATTTAATTAACTTCCCGAGCCCCTGGAAGCATGAAAATCACTTTAAACATGCTAATTTTAGCTCTAACACTGATGATCCACCTACAAATGTGAACTGACGTTCAAAAATAAAACATTTGAAAACGGACCATTTTCCACATTTCTGAAGCATGACGTAATGGGGGGGTGTTATCTCTTTTGACGAAAATCAGCCGTTTTTGCTCGAACATTAAATGCCTACAAATGGTATTTAATTAACTTCCCGGGGTGAAGAAACCCGTTTTGAGAACTCAGAGTGAGTAAATTGGCCATTTTCATGCACTTTTAACCATTCCATAAATCTTGTGTTTTGGGCCCCTGGAAGCATGAAAATCACTTTAAACATGCTAATTTTAGCTCTAACACTGATGATCCACCTACAAATGTGAACTGACGTTCAAAAATAAAACATTTGAAAACGGACCATTTTCCACATTTCTGAAGCATGACGTAATGGGGGGGGGTGTTATCTCTTTTGTCGAAAATCAGCCGTTTTTGCTCGAACATTAAATGCCTCCAAATGGTATTTATTTCACTTCCCGAGCCCCTGGAAGCATGAAAATCACTTTAAACATGCTAATTTTAGCTCTAACACTGATGCTCCACCTACAAATGTGAACTGACGTTCAAAAATAAAACATTTGAAAACGGACCATTTTCCACATTTCTGAAGCATGACGTAATGGGGGGGTGTTATCTCTTTTGTCGAAAATCAGCAGTTTTTGCTCGAACATTAAATGCCTCCAAATGGTATTTAATTAACTTCCCGGGGTGAAGAAACCCTTTTTGAGAACTCAGAGTGAGTAAATTGGGCATTTTCATGCACTTTTAACCATTCCATAAATCTTGTGTTTTGGGCCCCTGGAAGCATGAAAATCACTTTAAACATGCTAATTTTAGCTCTAACACTGATGATCCACCTACAAATGTGAACTGACGTTCAAAAATAAAACATTTGAAAACGGACCATTTTCCACATTTCTGAAGCATGACGTAATGGGGGGGTGTTATCTCTTTTGTCGAAAATCAGCCGTTTTTGCTCGAACATTAAATGCCTCCAAATGGTATTTAATTAACTTCCCGAGCCCCTGGAAGCATGAAAATCACTTTAAACATGCTAATTTTAGCTCTAACACTGATGATCCACCTACAAATGTGAACTGACGTTCAAAAATAAAACATTTGAAAACGGACCATTTTCCACATTTCTGAAGCATGACGTAATGGGGGGGTGTTATCTCTTTTGTCGAAAATCAGCCGTTTTTGCTCGAACATTAAATGCCTCCAAATGGTATTTATTTCACTTCCCGGGGTGAAGAAACCCTTTTTGAGAACTCAGAGTGAGTAAATTGGCCATTTTCATGCACTTTTAACCATTCCATTAATCTTGTGTTTTGGGCCCCTGGAAGCATGAAAATCACTTTAAACATGCTAATTTTAGCTCTAACACTGATGATCCACCTACAAATGTGAACTGACGTTCAAAAATAAAACATTTGAAAATGGACCATTTTCCACATTTCTGAAGCATGACGTAATGGGGGGGTGTTATCTCTTTTGTCGAAAATCAGCCGTTTTTGCTCGAACATTAAATGCCTCCAAATGGTATTTAATTAACTTCCCGAGCCCCTGGAAGCATGAAAATCACTTTAAACATGCTAATTTTAGCTCTAACACTGATGATCCACCTACAAATGTGAACTGACGTTCAAAAATAAAACATTTGAAAACGGACCATTTTCCACATTTCTGAAGCATGACGTAATGGGGGGGTGTTATCTCTTTTGTCGAAAATCAGCCGTTTTTGCTCGAACATTAAATGCCTCCAAATGGTATTTATTTCACTTCCCGAGCCCCTGGAAGCATGAAAATCACTTTAAACATGCTAATTTTAGCTCTAACACTGATGATCCACCTACAAATGTGAACTGACGTTCAAAAATAAAACATTTGAAAACGGACCATTTTCCATATTTCTGAAGCATGACGTAATGGGGGGGTGTTATCTCTTTTGTCGAAAATCAGCCGTTTTTGCTCGAACATTAAATGCCTCCAAATGGTATTTATTTCACTTCCCGAGCCCCTGGAAGCATGAAAATCACTTTAAACATGCTAATTTTAGCTCTAACACTGATGATCCACCTACAAATGTGAACTGACGTTCAAAAATAAAACATTTGAAAACGGACCATTTTCCACATTTCTGAAGCATGACGTAATGGGGGGGTGTTATCTCTTTTGTCGAAAATCAGCCGTTTTTGCTCGAACATTAAATGCCTCCAAATGGTATTTAATTAACTTCCCGAGCCCCTGGAAGCATGAAAATCACTTTAAACATGCTAATTTTAGCTCTAACACTGATGATCCACCTACAAATGTGAACTGACGTTCAAAAATAAAACATTTGAAAACTGACCATTTTCCACATTTCTGAAGCATGACGTAATGGGGGGGTGTTATCTCTTTTGTCGAAAATCAGCCGTTTTTGCTCGAACATTAAATGCCTCCAAATGGTATTTAATTAACTTACCGAGCCCCTGGAAGCATGAAAATCACTTTAAACATGCTAATTTTAGCTCTAACACTGATGATCCACCTAAAAATGTGAACTGACGTTCAAAAATAAAACATTTGAAAACGGACCATTTTCCACATTTCTGAAGCATGACGTAATGGGGGGGTGTTATCTCTTTTGTCGAAAATCAGCCGTTTTTGCTCGAACATTAAATGCCTCCAAATGGTATTTATTTCACTTCCCGGGGTGAAGAAACCCTTTTTGAGAACTCAGAGTGAGTAAATTGGCCATTTTCATGCACTTTTAACCATTCCATAAATCTTGTGTTTTGGGCCCCTGGAAGCATGAAAATCACTTTAAACGTGCTAATTTTAGCTCTAACACTGATGATCCACCTACAAATGTGAACTGACGTTCAAAAATAAAACATTTGAAAACGGACCATTTTCCACATTTCTGAAGCATGATGTAATGGGGGGGTGTTATCTCTTTTGTCGAAAATCAGCCGTTTTTGCTCGAACATTAAATGCCTACAAAATGGTATTTCATTAACTTCCCGAGCCCCTGGAAGCATGAAAATCACTTTAAACATGCTAATTTTAGCTCTAACACTGATGATCCACCTACAAATGTGAACTGACGTTCAAAAATAAAACATTTGAAAACGGACCATTTTCCACATTTCTGAAGCATGACGTAATGGGGGGTATTATCTCTTTTGTCGAAAATCAGCCGTTTTTGCTCGAACATTAAATGCCTCCAAATGGTATTTAATTACTTCCCGAGCCCCTGGAAGCATGAAAATCACTTTAAACATGTTAATTTTAGCTCTAACACTGATGATCCACCTACAAATGTGAACTGACGTTCAAAAATAAAACATTTGAAAACGGACCATTTTCCACATTTCTGAAGCATGACGTAATGGGGGGGTGTTATCTCTTTTGTCGAAAATCAGCCGTTTTTGCTCGAACATTAAATGCCTCCAAATGGTATTTAATTAACTTCCCGGGGTGAAGAAACCCTTTTTGAGAACTCAGAGTGAGTAAATTGGCCATTTTCATGCACTTTTAACCATTCCATAAATCTTGTGTTTTGGGCCCCTGGAAGCATGAAAATCACTTTAAACATGCTAATTTTAGCTCTAACACTGATGATCCACCTACAAATGTGAACTGACGTTCAAAAATAAAACATTTGAAAACGGACCATTTTCCACATTTCTGAAGCATGACGTAATGGGGGGGTGTTATCTCTTTTGTCGAAAATCAGCCGTTTTTGCTCGAACATTAAATGCCTCCAAATGGTATTTAATTAACTTCCCGGGGTGAAGACACCCTTTTTGAGAACTCAGAGTGAGTAAATTGGCCATTTTCATGCACTTTTAACCATTCCATAAATCTTGTGTTTTGGGCCCCTGGAAGCATGAAAATCACTTTAAACATGCTAATTTTAGCTCTAACACTGATGATCCACCTACAAATGTGAACTGACGTTCAAAAATAAAACATTTGAAAACGGACCATTTTCCACATTTCTGAAGCATGACGTAATGGGGGGTGTTATCTCTTTTGTCGAAAATCAGCCGTTTTTGCTCGAACATTAAATGCCTCCAAATGGTATTTAATTAACTTCCCGAGCCCCTGGAAGCATGAAAATCACTTTAAACATGCTAATTTTAGCTCTAACACTGATGATCCACCTACAAATGTGAACTGACGTTCAAAAATAAAACATTTGAAAACGGACCATTTTCCACATTTCTGAAGCATGACGTAATGGGGGGGTGTTATCTCTTTTGACGAAAATCAGCCGTTTTTGCTCGAACATTAAATGCCTACAAATGGTATTTAATTAACTTCCCGGGGTGAAGAAACCCGTTTTGAGAACTCAGAGTGAGTAAATTGGCCATTTTCATGCACTTTTAACCATTCCATAAATCTTGTGTTTTGGGCCCCTGGAAGCATGAAAATCACTTTAAACATGCTAATTTTAGCTCTAACACTGATGATCCACCTACAAATGTGAACTGACGTTCAAAAATAAAACATTTGAAAACGGACCATTTTCCACATTTCTGAAGCATGACGTAATGGGGGGGGGTGTTATCTCTTTTGTCGAAAATCAGCCGTTTTTGCTCGAACATTAAATGCCTCCAAATGGTATTTATTTCACTTCCCGAGCCCCTGGAAGCATGAAAATCACTTTAAACATGCTAATTTTAGCTCTAACACTGATGCTCCACCTACAAATGTGAACTGACGTTCAAAAATAAAACATTTGAAAACGGACCATTTTCCACATTTCTGAAGCATGACGTAATGGGGGGGTGTTATCTCTTTTGTCGAAAATCAGCAGTTTTTGCTCGAACATTAAATGCCTCCAAATGGTATTTAATTAACTTCCCGGGGTGAAGAAACCCTTTTTGAGAACTCAGAGTGAGTAAATTGGGCATTTTCATGCACTTTTAACCATTCCATAAATCTTGTGTTTTGGGCCCCTGGAAGCATGAAAATCACTTTAAACATGCTAATTTTAGCTCTAACACTGATGATCCACCTACAAATGTGAACTGACGTTCAAAAATAAAACATTTGAAAACGGACCATTTTCCACATTTCTGAAGCATGACGTAATGGGGGGGTGTTATCTCTTTTGTCGAAAATCAGCCGTTTTTGCTCGAACATTAAATGCCTCCAAATGGTATTTAATTAACTTCCCGAGCCCCTGGAAGCATGAAAATCACTTTAAACATGCTAATTTTAGCTCTAACACTGATGATCCACCTACAAATGTGAACTGACGTTCAAAAATAAAACATTTGAAAACGGACCATTTTCCACATTTCTGAAGCATGACGTAATGGGGGGGTGTTATCTCTTTTGTCGAAAATCAGCCGTTTTTGCTCGAACATTAAATGCCTCCAAATGGTATTTATTTCACTTCCCGGGGTGAAGAAACCCTTTTTGAGAACTCAGAGTGAGTAAATTGGCCATTTTCATGCACTTTTAACCATTCCATTAATCTTGTGTTTTGGGCCCCTGGAAGCATGAAAATCACTTTAAACATGCTAATTTTAGCTCTAACACTGATGATCCACCTACAAATGTGAACTGACGTTCAAAAATAAAACATTTGAAAATGGACCATTTTCCACATTTCTGAAGCATGACGTAATGGGGGGGTGTTATCTCTTTTGTCGAAAATCAGCCGTTTTTGCTCGAACATTAAATGCCTCCAAATGGTATTTAATTAACTTCCCGAGCCCCTGGAAGCATGAAAATCACTTTAAACATGCTAATTTTAGCTCTAACACTGATGATCCACCTACAAATGTGAACTGACGTTCAAAAATAAAACATTTGAAAACGGACCATTTTCCACATTTCTGAAGCATGACGTAATGGGGGGGTGTTATCTCTTTTGTCGAAAATCAGCCGTTTTTGCTCGAACATTAAATGCCTCCAAATGGTATTTATTTCACTTCCCGAGCCCCTGGAAGCATGAAAATCACTTTAAACATGCTAATTTTAGCTCTAACACTGATGATCCACCTACAAATGTGAACTGACGTTCAAAAATAAAACATTTGAAAACGGACCATTTTCCATATTTCTGAAGCATGACGTAATGGGGGGGTGTTATCTCTTTTGTCGAAAATCAGCCGTTTTTGCTCGAACATTAAATGCCTCCAAATGGTATTTATTTCACTTCCCGAGCCCCTGGAAGCATGAAAATCACTTTAAACATGCTAATTTTAGCTCTAACACTGATGATCCACCTACAAATGTGAACTGACGTTCAAAAATAAAACATTTGAAAACGGACCATTTTCCACATTTCTGAAGCATGACGTAATGGGGGGGTGTTATCTCTTTTGTCGAAAATCAGCCGTTTTTGCTCGAACATTAAATGCCTCCAAATGGTATTTAATTAACTTCCCGAGCCCCTGGAAGCATGAAAATCACTTTAAACATGCTAATTTTAGCTCTAACACTGATGATCCACCTACAAATGTGAACTGACGTTCAAAAATAAAACATTTGAAAACTGACCATTTTCCACATTTCTGAAGCATGACGTAATGGGGGGGTGTTATCTCTTTTGTCGAAAATCAGCCGTTTTTGCTCGAACATTAAATGCCTCCAAATGGTATTTAATTAACTTACCGAGCCCCTGGAAGCATGAAAATCACTTTAAACATGCTAATTTTAGCTCTAACACTGATGATCCACCTACAAATGTGAACTGACGTTCAAAAATAAAACATTTGAAAACGGACCATTTTCCACATTTCTGAAGCATGACGTAATGGGGGGGTGTTATCTCTTTTGTCGAAAATCAGCCGTTTTTGCTCGAACATTAAATGCCTCCAAATGGTATTTATTTCACTTCCCGGGGTGAAGAAACCCTTTTTGAGAACTCAGAGTGAGTAAATTGGCCATTTTCATGCACTTTTAACCATTCCATAAATCTTGTGTTTTGGGCCCCTGGAAGCATGAAAATCACTTTAAACGTGCTAATTTTAGCTCTAACACTGATGATCCACCTACAAATGTGAACTGACGTTCAAAAATAAAACATTTGAAAACGGACCATTTTCCACATTTCTGAAGCATGATGTAATGGGGGGGTGTTATCTCTTTTGTCGAAAATCAGCCGTTTTTGCTCGAACATTAAATGCCTACAAAATGGTATTTCATTAACTTCCCGAGCCCCTGGAAGCATGAAAATCACTTTAAACATGCTAATTTTAGCTCTAACACTGATGATCCACCTACAAATGTGAACTGACGTTCAAAAATAAAACATTTGAAAACGGACCATTTTCCACATTTCTGAAGCATGACGTAATGGGGGGTATTATCTCTTTTGTCGAAAATCAGCCGTTTTTGCTCGAACATTAAATGCCTCCAAATGGTATTTAATTACTTCCCGAGCCCCTGGAAGCATGAAAATCACTTTAAACATGTTAATTTTAGCTCTAACACTGATGATCCACCTACAAATGTGAACTGACGTTCAAAAATAAAACATTTGAAAACGGACCATTTTCCACATTTCTGAAGCATGACGTAATGGGGGGGTGTTATCTCTTTTGTCGAAAATCAGCCGTTTTTGCTCGAACATTAAATGCCTCCAAATGGTATTTAATTAACTTCCCGGGGTGAAGAAACCCTTTTTGAGAACTCAGAGTGAGTAAATTGGCCATTTTCATGCACTTTTAACCATTCCATAAATCTTGTGTTTTGGGCCCCTGGAAGCATGAAAATCACTTTAAACATGCTAATTTTAGCTCTAACACTGATGATCCACCTACAAATGTGAACTGACGTTCAAAAATAAAACATTTGAAAACGGACCATTTTCCACATTTCTGAAGCATGACGTAATGGGGGGTATTATCTCTTTTGTCGAAAATCAGCCGTTTTTGCTCGAACATTAAATGCCTCCAAATGGTATTTAATTAACTTCCCGAGCCCCTGGAAGCATGAAAATCACTTTAAACATGTTAATTTTAGCTCTAACACTGATGATCCACCTACAAATGTGAACTGACGTTCAAAAATAAAACATTTGAAAACGGACCATTTTCCACATTTCTGAAGCATGACGTAATGGGGGGGTGTTATCTCTTTTGTCGAAAATCAGCCGTTTTTGCTCGAACATTAAATGCCTCCAAATGGTATTTAATTAACTTCCCGGGGTGAAGAAACCCTTTTTGAGAACTCAGAGTGAGTAAATTGGCCATTTTCATGCACTTTTACCCATTCCATAAATCTTGTGTTTTGGGCCCCTGGAAGCATGAAAATCACTTTAAACATGCTAATTTTAGCTCTAACACTGATGATCCACCTACAAATGTGAACTGACGTTCAAAAATAAAACATTTGAAAACGGACCATTTTCCACATTTCTGAAGCATGGCGTAATGGGGGGGTGTTATCTCTTTTGTCGAAAATCAGCCGTTTTTGCTCGAACATTAAATGCCTCCAAATGGTATTTATTTCACTTCCCGAGCCCCTGGAAGCATGAAAATCACTTTAAACATGCTAATTTTAGCTCTAACACTGATGATCCACCTACAAATGTGAACTGACGTTCACAAATAAAACATTTGAAAACGGACCATTTTCCACATTTCTGAAGCATGACGTAATGGGGGGGTGTTATCTCTTTTGTCGAAAATCAGCCGTTTTTGCTCGAACATTAAATGCCTCCAAATGGTATTTAATTAACTTCCCGGGGTGAAGAAACCCTTTTTGAGAACTCAGAGTGAGTAAATTGGCCATTTTCATGCACTTTTAACCATTCCATAAATCTTGTGTTTTGGGCCCCTGGAAGCATGAAAATCACTTTAAACATGCTAATTTTAGCTCTAACACTGATGATCCACCTACAAATGTGAACTGACGTTCAAAAATAAAACATTTGAAAACGGACCATTTTCCACATTTCTGAAGCATGACGTAATGGGGGGGTGTTATCTCTTTTGTTGAAAATCAGCCGTTTTTGCTCGAACATTAAATGCCTCCAAATGGTATTTAATTAACTTCCCGGGGTGAAGAAACCCTTTTTGAGAACTCAGAGTGAGTAAATTGGCCATTTTCATGCACTTTTAACCATTCCATAAATCTTGTGTTTTGGGCCCCTGGAAGCATGAAAATCACTTTAAACATGCTAATTTTAGCTCTAATACTGATGATCCACCTACAAATGTGAACTGACATTCAAAAATAAAACATTTGAAAACGGACCATTTTCCACATTTCTGAAGCATGACGTAATGGGGGGGTGTTATCTCTTTTGTCGAAAATCAGCCGTTTTTGCTCGAACATTAAATGCCTCCAAATGGTATTTATTTCACTTCCCGAGCCCCTGGAAGCATGAAAATCACTTTAAACATGCTAATTTTAGCTCTAACACTGATGATCCACCTACAAATGTGAACTGACGTTCAAAAATAAAACATTTGAAAACGGACCATTTTCCATATTTCTGAAGCATGACGTAATGGGGGGGTGTTATCTCTTTTGTCGAAAATCAGCCGTTTTTGCTCGAACATTAAATGCCTCCAAATGGTATTTAATTAACTTCCCGAGCCCCTGGAAGCATGAAAATCACTTTAAACATGCTAATTTTAGCTCTAACACTGATGATCCACCTACAAATGTGAATTGACGTTAAAAAATAAAACATTTGAAAACGGACCATTTTCCACATTTCTGAAGCATGACGTAATGGGGGGGTGTTATCTCTTTTGTCGAAAATCAGCCGTTTTTGCTCGAACATTAAATGCCTCCAAATGGTATTTAATTAACTTCCCGGGGTGAAGAAACCCTTTTTGAGAACTCAGAGTGAGTAAATTGGCCATTTTCATGCACTTTTAACCATTCCATAAATCTTGTGTTTTGGGCCCCTGGAAGCATGAAAATCACTTTAAACATGCTAATTTTAGCTCTAACACTGATGATCCACCTACAAATGTGAACTGACGTTCAAAAATAAAACATTTGAAAACGGACCATTTTCCACATTTCTGAAGCATGACGTAATGGGGGGGTGTTATCTCTTTTGTCGAAAATCAGCCGTTTTTGCTCGAACATTAAATGCCTCCAAATGGTATTTAATTAACTTCCCGAGCCCTTGGAAGCATGAAAATCACTTTAAACATGCTAATTTTAGCTCTAACACTGATGATCCACCTACAAATGTGAACTGACGTTCAAAAATAAAACATTTGAAAACGGACCATTTTCCACATTTCTGAAGCATGACGTAATGGGGGGGTGTTATCTCTTTTGTCGAAAATCAGCCGTTTTTGCTCGAACATTAAATGCCTGCAAATGGTATTTAATTAACTTCCCGGGGTGAAGAAACCCTTTTTGAGAACTCAGAGTGAGTAAATTGGCCATTTTCATGCACTTTTAACCATTCCATAAATCTTGTGTTTTGGGCCCCTGGAAGCATGAAAATCACTTTAAACATGCTAATTTTAGCTCTAACACTGATGATCCACCTACAAATGTGAACTGACGTTCAAAAATAAAACATTTGAAAACGGACCATTTTCCACATTTCTGAAGCATGACGTAATGGGGGGGTGTTATCTCTTTTGTCGAAAATCAGCCGTTTTTGCTCGAACATTAAATGCCTCCAAATGGTATTTAATTAACTTCCCGAGCCCCTGGAAGCATGAAAATCACTTTAAACATGCTAATTTTAGCTCTAACACTGATGATCCACCTACAAATGTGAACTGACGTTCAAAAATAAAACATTTGAAAACGGACCATTTTCCACATTTCTGAAGCATGACGTAATGGGGGGTGTTATCTCTTTTGTCGAAAATCAGCCATTTTTGCTCGAACATTAAATGCCTCCAAATGGTATTTAATTAACTTCCCGGGGTGAAGAAACCCTTTTTGAGAACTCAGAGTGAGTAAATTGGCCATTTTCATGCACTTTTAACCATTCCATAAATCTTGTGTTTTGGGCCCCTGGAAGCATGAAAATCACTTTAAACATGCTAATTTTAGCTCTAACACTGATGATCCACCTACAAATGTGAACTGACGTTCAAAAATAAAACATTTGAAAACGGACCATTTTCCACATTTCTGAAGCATGACGTAATGGGGGGGTGTTATCTCTTTTGTCGAAAATCAGCCGTTTTTGCTCGAACATTAAATGCCTCCAAATGGTATTTAATTAACTTCCCGAGCCCCTGGAAGCATGAAAATCACTTTAAACATGCTAATTTTAGCTCTAACACTGATGATCCACCTACAAATGTGAACTGACGTTCAAAAATAAAACATATGAAAACGGACCATTTTCCACATTTCTGAAGCATGACGTAATGGGGGGGTGTTATCTCTTTTGTCGAAAATCAGCCGTTTTTGCTCGAACATTAAATGCCTCCAAATGGTATTTAATTAACTTCCCGGGGTGAAGAAACCCTTTTTGAGAACTCAGAGTGAGTAAATTGGCCATTTTCATGCACTTTTAACCATTCCATAAATCTTGTGTTTTGGGCCCCTGGAAGCATGAAAATCACTTTAAACATGCTAATTTTAGCTCTAACACTGATGATCCACCTACAAATGTGAACTGACGTTCAAAAATAAAACATTTGAAAACGGACCATTTTCCACATTTCTGAAGCATGACGTAATGGGGGGGTGTTATCTCTTTTGTCGAAAATCAGCCATTTTTGCTCGAACATTAAATGCCTCCAAATGGTATTTAATTAACTTCCCGGGGTGAAGAAACCCTTTTTGAGAACTCAGAGTGAGTAAATTGGCCATTTTCATGCACTTTTAACCATTCCATAAATCTTGTGTTTTGGGCCCCTGGAAGCATGAAAATCACTTTAAACATGCTAATTTTAGCTCTAACACTGATGATCCACCTACAAATGTGAACTGACGTTCAAAAATAAAACATTTGAAAACGGACCATTTTCCACATTTCTGAAGCATGACGTAATGGGGGGGTGTTATCTCTTTTGTCGAAAATCAGCCGTTTTTGCTCGAACATTAAATGCCTCCAAATGGTATTTATTTCACTTCCCGAGCCCCTGGAAGCATGAAAATCACTTCAAACATGCTCATTTTAGCTCTAACACTGATGATCCACCTACAAATGTGAACTGACATTCAAAAATAAAACATTTGAAAACGGACCATTTTCCACATTTCTGAAGCATGACGTAATGGGGGGGTGTTATCTCTTTTGTCGAAAATCAGCCGTTTTTGCTCGAACATTAAATGCCTCCAAATGGTATTTAATTAACTTCCCGGGGTGAAGAAACCCTTTTTGAGAACTCAGAGTGAGTAAATTGGCCATTTTCATGCACTTTTAACCATTCCATAAATCTTGTGTTTTGGGCCCCTGGAAGCATGAAAATCACTTTAAACATGCTAATTTTAGCTCTAACACTGATGATCCACCTACAAATGTGAACTGACGTTCAAAAATAAAACATTTGAAAACGGACCATTTTCCACATTTCTGAAGCATGACGTAATGGGGGGGTGTTATCTCTTTTGTCGAAAATCAGCCGTTTTTGCTCGAACATTAAATGCATCCAAATGGTATTTAATTAACTTCCCGGGGTGAAGAAACCCTTTTTGAGAACTCAGAGTGAGTAAATTGGCCATTTTCATGCACTTTTAACCATTCCATAAATCTTGTGTTTTGGGCCCCTGGAAGCATGAAAATCACTTTAAACATGCTAATTTTAGCTCTAACACTGATGATCCACCTACAAATGTGAACTGACGTTCAAAAATAAAACATTTGAAAACGGACCATTTTCCACATTTCTGAAGCATGACGTAATGGGGGGGTGTTATCTCTTTTGTCGAAAATCAGCCGTTTTTGCTCGAACATTAAATGCCTCCAAATGGTATTTATTTCACTTCCCGAGCCCCTGGAAGCATGAAAATCACTTTAAACATGCTCATTTTAGCTCTAACACTGATGATCCACCTACAAATGTGAACTGACGTTCAAAAATAAAACATTTGAAAACGGACCATTTTCCACATTTCTGAAGCATGACGTAATGGGGGGGTGTTATCTCTTTTGTCGAAAATCAGCCGTTTTTGCTCGAACATTAAATGCCTACAAATGGTATTTAATTAACTTCCCGAGCCCCTGGAAGCATGAAAATCACTTTAAACATGCTAATTTTAGCTCTAACACTGATGATCCACCTACAAATGTGAACTGACGTTCAAAAATAAAACATTTGAAAATGGACCATTTTCCACATTTCTGAAGCATGACGTAATGGGGGGGTGTTATCTCTTTTGTCGAAAATCAGCCGTTTTTGCTCGAACATTAAATGCCTCCAAATGGTATTTAATTAACTTCCCAGGGTGAAGAAACACTTTTTGAGAACTCAGAGTGAGTAAATTGGCCATTTTCATGCACTTTTAACCATTCCATAAATCTTGTGTTTTGGGCCCCTGGAAGCATGAAAATCACTTTAAACATGCTAATTTTAGCTCTAACACTGATGATCCACCTACAAATGTGAACTGACGTTCAAAAATAAAACATTTGAAAACGGACCATTTTCCACATTTCTGAAGCATGACGTAATGGGGGGGTGTTATCTCTTTTGTCGAAAATCAGCCGTTTTTGCTCGAACATTAAATGCCTCCAAATGGTATTTAATTAACTTCCCGAGCCCTTGGAAGCATGAAAATCACTTTAAACATGCAAATTTTAGCTCTAACACTGATGATCCACCTACAAATGTGAACTGACGTTCAAAAATAAAACATTTGAAAACGGACCATTTTCCACATTTCTGAAGCATGACGTAATGGGGGGTGTTATCTCTTTTGTCGAATATCAGCCATTTTTGCTCGAACATTAAATGCCTCCAAATGGTATTTAATTAACTTCCCGGGGTGAAGAAACCCTTTTTGAGAACTCAGAGTGAGTAAATTGGCCATTTTCATGCACTTTTAACCATTCCATAAATCTTGTGTTTTGGGCCCCTGGAAGCATGAAAATCACTTTAAACATGCTAATTTTAGCTCTAACACTGATGATCCACCTACAAATGTGAACTGACGTTCAAAAATAAAACATTTGAAAACGGACCATTTTCCACATTTCTGAAGCATGACGTAATGGGGGGGTGTTATCTCTTTTGTCGAAAATCAGCCGTTTTTGCTCGAACATTAAATGCCTCCAAATGGTATTTAATTAACTTCCCGAGCCCCTGGAAGCATGAAAATCACTTTAAACATGCTAATTTTAGCTCTAACACTGATGATCCACCTACAAATGTGAACTGACGTTCAAAAATAAAACATTTGAAAACGGACCATTTTCCACATTTCTGAAGCATGACGTAATGGGGGGTGTTATCTCTTTTGTCGAAAATCAGCCATTTTTGCTCGAACATTAAATGCCTCCAAATGGTATTTAATTAACTTCCCGGGGTGAAGAAACCCTTTTTGAGAACTCAGAGTGATTAAATTGGCCATTTTCATGCACTTATAACCATTCCATAAATCTTGTGTTTTGGGCCCCTGGAAGCATGAAAATCACTTTAAACATGCTAATTTTACCTCTAACACTGATGATCCACCTACAAATGTGAACTGACGTTCAAAAATAAAACATTTGAAAACGGACCATTTTCCACATTTCTGAAGCATGACGTAATGGGGGGGTGTTATCTCTTTTGTCGAAAATCAGCCGTTTTTGCTCGAACATTAAATGCCTCCAAATGGTATTTAATTAACTTCCCGAGCCCCTGGAAGCATGAAAATCACTTTAAACATGCTAATTTTAGCTCTAACACTGATGATCCACCTACAAATGTGAACTGACGTTCAAAAATAAAACATTTGAAAACGGACCATTTTCCACATTTCTGAAGCATGACGTAATGGGGGGGTGTTATCTCTTTTGTCGAAAATCAGCCGTTTTTGCTCGAACATTAAATGCCTCCAAATGGTATTTATTTCACTTCCCGGGGTGAAGAAACCCTTTTTGAGAACTCAGAGTGAGTAAATTGGCCATTTTCATGCACTTTTAACCATTCCATAAATCTTGTGTTTTGGGCCCCTGGAAGCATGAAAATCACTTTAAACATGCTAATTTTAGCTCTAACACTGATGATCCACCTACAAATGTGAACTGACGTTCAAAAATAAAACATTTGAAAACGGACCATTTTCCACATTTCTGAAGCATGACGTAATGGGGGGGTGTTATCTCTTTTGTCGAAAATCAGCCGTTTTTGCTCGAACATTAAATGCCTCCAAATGGTATTTAATTAACTTCCCGAGCCCCTGGAAGCATGAAAATCACTTTAAACATGCTAATTTTAGCTCTAACACTGATGATCCACCTACAAATGTGAACTGACGTTCAAAAATAAAACATTTGAAAACGGACCATTTTCCACATTTCTGAAGCATGACGTAATGGGGGGGGTGTTATCTCTTTTGTCGAAAATCGGCCGTTTTTGCTCGAACATTAAATGCCTCCAAATGGTATTTATTTCACTTCCCGAGCCCCTGGAAGCATGAAAATCACTTTAAACATGCTAATTTTAGCTCTAACACTGATGATCCACCTACAAATGTGAACTGACGTTCAAAAATAAAACATTTGAAAACGGACCATTTTCCACATTTCTGAAGCATGACGTAATGGGGGGGTGTTATCTCTTTTATCGAAAATCAGCCGTTTTTGCTCGAACATTAAATGCCTCCAAATGGTATTTAATTAACTTCCCGAGCCCCTGGAAGCATGAAAATCACTTTAAACATGCTAATTTTAGCTCTAACACTGATGATCCACCTACAAATGTGAACTGACGTTCAAAAATAAAACATTTGAAAACGGACCATTTTCCACATTTCTGAAGCATGACGTAATGGGGGGGTGTTATCTCTTTTGTTGAAAATCAGCCGTTTTTGCTCGAACATTAAATGCCTCCAAATGGTATTTAATTAACTTCCCGGGGTGAAGAAACCCTTTTTGAGAACTCAGAGTGAGTAAATTGGCCATTTTCATGCACTTTTAACCATTCCATAAATCTTGTGTTTTGGGCCCCTGGAAGCATGAAAATCACTTTAAACATGCTAATTTTAGCTCTAATACTGATGATCCACCTACAAATGTGAACTGACATTCAAAAATAAAACATTTGAAAACGGACCATTTTCCACATTTCTGAAGCATGACGTAATGGGGGGGTGTTATCTCTTTTGTCGAAAATCAGCCGTTTTTGCTCGAACATTAAATGCCTCCAAATGGTATTTATTTCACTTCCCGAGCCCCTGGAAGCATGAAAATCACTTTAAACATGTTAATTTTAGCTCTAACACTGATGATCCACCTACAAATGTGAACTGACGTTCAAAAATAAAACATTTGAAAACGGACCATTTTCCATATTTCTGAAGCATGACGTAATGGGGGGGTGTTATCTCTTTTGTCGAAAATCAGCCGTTTTTGCTCGAACATTAAATGCCTCCAAATGGTATTTAATTAACTTCCCGAGCCCCTGGAAGCATGAAAATCACTTTAAACATGCTAATTTTAGCTCTAACACTGATGATCCACCTACAAATGTGAATTGACGTTAAAAAATAAAACATTTGAAAACGGACCATTTTCCACATTTCTGAAGCATGACGTAATGGGGGGGTGTTATCTCTTTTGTCGAAAATCAGCCGTTTTTGCTCGAACATTAAATGCCTCCAAATGGTATTTAATTAACTTCCCGGGGTGAAGAAACCCTTTTTGAGAACTCAGAGTGAGTAAATTGGCCATTTTCATGCACTTTTAACCATTCCATAAATCTTGTGTTTTGGGCCCCTGGAAGCATGAAAATCACTTTAAACATGCTAATTTTAGCTCTAACACTGATGATCCACCTACAAATGTGAACTGACGTTCAAAAATAAAACATTTGAAAACGGACCATTTTCCACATTTCTGAAGCATGACGTAATGGGGGGGGTGTTATCTCTTTTGTCGAAAATCAGCCGTTTTTGCTCGAACATTAAATGCCTCCAAATGGTATTTAATTAACTTCCCGAGCCCTTGGAAGCATGAAAATCACTTTAAACATGCTAATTTTAGCTCTAACACTGATGATCCACCTACAAATGTGAACTGACGTTCAAAAATAAAACATTTGAAAACGGACCATTTTCCACATTTCTGAAGCATGACGTAATGGGGGGGTGTTATCTCTTTTGTCGAAAATCAGCCGTTTTTGCTCGAACATTAAATGCCTCCAAATGGTATTTAATTAACTTCCCGGGGTGAAGAAACCCTTTTTGAGAACTCAGAGTGAGTAAATTGGCCATTTTCATGCACTTTTAACCATTCCATAAATCTTGTGTTTTGGGCCCCTGGAAGCATGAAAATCACTTTAAACATGCTAATTTTAGCTCTAACACTGATGATCCACCTACAAATGTGAACTGACGTTCAAAAATAAAACATTTGAAAACGGACCATTTTCCACATTTCTGAAGCATGACGTAATGGGGGGGTGTTATCTCTTTTGTCGAAAATCAGCCGTTTTTGCTCGAACATTAAATGCCTCCAAATGGTATTTAATTAACTTCCCGAGCCCCTGGAAGCATGAAAATCACTTTAAACATGCTAATTTTAGCTCTAACACTGATGATCCACCTACAAATGTGAACTGACGTTCAAAAATAAAACATTTGAAAACGGACCATTTTCCACATTTCTGAAGCATGACGTAATGGGGGGTGTTATCTCTTTTGTCGAAAATCAGCCATTTTTGCTCGAACATTAAATGCCTCCAAATGGTATTTAATTAACTTCCCGGGGTGAAGAAACCCTTTTTGAGAACTCAGAGTGAGTAAATTGGCCATTTTCATGCACTTTTAACCATTCCATAAATCTTGTGTTTTGGGCCCCTGGAAGCATGAAAATCACTTTAAACATGCTAATTTTAGCTCTAACACTGATGATCCACCTACAAATGTGAACTGACGTTCAAAAATAAAACATTTGAAAACGGACCATTTTCCACATTTCTGAAGCATGACGTAATGGGGGGGTGTTATCTCTTTTGTCGAAAATCAGCCGTTTTTGCTCGAACATTAAATGCCTCCAAATGGTATTTAATTAACTTCCCGAGCCCCTGGAAGCATGAAAATCACTTTAAACATGCTAATTTTAGCTCTAACACTGATGATCCACCTACAAATGTGAACTGACGTTCAAAAATAAAACATATGAAAACGGACCATTTTCCACATTTCTGAAGCATGACGTAATGGGGGGGTGTTATCTCTTTTGTCGAAAATCAGCCGTTTTTGCTCGAACATTAAATGCCTCCAAATGGTATTTAATTAACTTCCCGGGGTGAAGAAACCCTTTTTGAGAACTCAGAGTGAGTAAATTGGCCATTTTCATGCACTTTTAACCATTCCATAAATCTTGTGTTTTGGGCCCCTGGAAGCATGAAAATCACTTTAAACATGCTAATTTTAGCTCTAACACTGATGATCCACCTACAAATGTGAACTGACGTTCAAAAATAAAACATTTGAAAACGGACCATTTTCCACATTTCTGAAGCATGACGTAATGGGGGGGTGTTATCTCTTTTGTCGAAAATCAGCCGTTTTTGCTCGAACATTAAATGCCTCCAAATGGTATTTAATTAACTTCCCGGGGTGAAGAAACCCTTTTTGAGAACTCAGAGTGAGTAAATTGGCCATTTTCATGCACTTTTAACCATTCCATAAATCTTGTGTTTTGGGCCCCTGGAAGCATGAAAATCACTTTAAACATGCTAATTTTAGCTCTAACACTGATGATCCACCTACAAATGTGAACTGACGTTCAAAAATAAAACATTTGAAAACGGACCATTTTCCACATTTCTGAAGCATGACGTAATGGGGGGGTGTTATCTCTTTTGTCGAAAATCAGCCGTTTTTGCTCGAACATTAAATGCCTCCAAATGGTATTTATTTCACTTCCCGAGCCCCTGGAAGCATGAAAATCACTTCAAACATGCTCATTTTAGCTCTAACACTGATGATCCACCTACAAATGTGAACTGACGTTCAAAAATAAAACATTTGAAAACGGACCATTTTCCACATTTCTGAAGCATGACGTAATGGGGGGGTGTTATCTCTTTTGTCGAAAATCAGCCGTTTTTGCTCGAACATTAAATGCCTCCAAATGGTATTTAATTAACTTCCCGAGCCCCTGGAAGCATGAAAATCACTTTAAACATGCTAATTTTAGCTCTAACACTGATGATCCACCTACAAATGTGAACTGACATTCAAAAATAAAACATTTGAAAACGGACCATTTTCCACATTTCTGAAGCATGACGTAATGGGGGGGTGTTATCTCTTTTGTCGAAAATCAGCCGTTTTTGCTTGAACATTAAATGCCTCCAAATGGTATTTAATTAACTTCCCGAGCCCCTGGAAGCATGAAAATCACTTTAAACATGCTAATTTTAGCTCTAACACTGATGATCCACCTACAAATGTGAATTGACGTTAAAAAATAAAACATTTGAAAACGGACCATTTTCCACATTTCTGAAGCATGACGTAATGGGGGGGTGTTATCTCTTTTGTCGAAAATCAGCCGTTTTTGCTCGAACATTAAATGCCTCCAAATGGTATTTAATTAACTTCCCGGGGTGAAGAAACCCTTTTTGAGAACTCAGAGTGAGTAAATTGGCCATTTTCATGCACTTTTAACCATTCCATAAATCTTGTGTTTTGGGCCCCTGGAAGCATGAAAATCACTTTAAACATGCTAATTTTAGCTCTAACACTGATGATCCACCTACAAATGTGAACTGACGTTCAAAAATAAAACATTTGAAAACGGACCATTTTCCACATTTCTGAAGCATGACGTAATGGGGGGGGTGTTATCTCTTTTGTCGAAAATCAGCCGTTTTTGCTCGAACATTAAATGCCTCCAAATGGTATTTAATTAACTTCCCGAGCCCTTGGAAGCATGAAAATCACTTTAAACATGCTAATTTTAGCTCTAACACTGATGATCCACCTACAAATGTGAACTGACGTTCAAAAATAAAACATTTGAAAACGGACCATTTTCCACATTTCTGAAGCATGACGTAATGGGGGGGTGTTATCTCTTTTGTCGAAAATCAGCCGTTTTTGCTCGAACATTAAATGCCTCCAAATGGTATTTAATTAACTTCCCGGGGTGAAGAAACCCTTTTTGAGAACTCAGAGTGAGTAAATTGGCCATTTTCATGCACTTTTAACCATTCCATAAATCTTGTGTTTTGGGCCCCTGGAAGCATGAAAATCACTTTAAACATGCTAATTTTAGCTCTAACACTGATGATCCACCTACAAATGTGAACTGACGTTCAAAAATAAAACATTTGAAAACGGACCATTTTCCACATTTCTGAAGCATGACGTAATGGGGGGGTGTTATCTCTTTTGTCGAAAATCAGCCGTTTTTGCTCGAACATTAAATGCCTCCAAATGGTATTTAATTAACTTCCCGAGCCCCTGGAAGCATGAAAATCACTTTAAACATGCTAATTTTAGCTCTAACACTGATGATCCACCTACAAATGTGAACTGACGTTCAAAAATAAAACATTTGAAAACGGACCATTTTCCACATTTCTGAAGCATGACGTAATGGGGGGTGTTATCTCTTTTGTCGAAAATCAGCCATTTTTGCTCGAACATTAAATGCCTCCAAATGGTATTTAATTAACTTCCCGGGGTGAAGAAACCGTTTTTGAGAACTCAGAGTGAGTAAATTGGCCATTTTCATGCACTTTTAACCATTCCATAAATCTTGTGTTTTGGGCCCCTGGAAGCATGAAAATCACTTTAAACATGCTAATTTTAGCTCTAACACTGATGATCCACCTACAAATGTGAACTGACGTTCAAAAATAAAACATTTGAAAACGGACCATTTTCCACATTTCTGAAGCATGACGTAATGGGGGGGTGTTATCTCTTTTGTCGAAAATCAGCCGTTTTTGCTCGAACATTAAATGCCTCCAAATGGTATTTAATTAACTTCCCGAGCCCCTGGAAGCATGAAAATCACTTTAAACATGCTAATTTTAGCTCTAACACTGATGATCCACCTACAAATGTGAACTGACGTTCAAAAATAAAACATATGAAAACGGACCATTTTCCACATTTCTGAAGCATGACGTAATGGGGGGGTGTTATCTCTTTTGTCGAAAATCAGCCGTTTTTGCTCGAACATTAAATGCCTCCAAATGGTATTTAATTAACTTCCCGGGGTGAAGAAACCCTTTTTGAGAACTCAGAGTGAGTAAATTGGCCATTTTCATGCACTTTTAACCATTCCATAAATCTTGTGTTTTGGGCCCCTGGAAGCATGAAAATCACTTTAAACATGCTAATTTTAGCTCTAACACTGATGATCCACCTACAAATGTGAACTGACGTTCAAAAATAAAACATTTGAAAACGGACCATTTTCCACATTTCTGAAGCATGACGTAATGGGGGGGTGTTATCTCTTTTGTCGAAAATCAGCCGTTTTTGCTCGAACATTAAATGCCTCCAAATGGTATTTAATTAACTTCCCGGGGTGAAGAAACCCTTTTTGAGAACTCAGAGTGAGTAAATTGGCCATTTTCATGCACTTTTAACCATTCCATAAATCTTGTGTTTTGGGCCCCTGGAAGCATGAAAATCACTTTAAACATGCTAATTTTAGCTCTAACACTGATGATCCACCTACAAATGTGAACTGACGTTCAAAAATAAAACATTTGAAAACGGACCATTTTCCACATTTCTGAAGCATGACGTAATGGGGGGGTGTTATCTCTTTTGTCGAAAATCAGCCGTTTTTGCTCGAACATTAAATGCCTCCAAATGGTATTTATTTCACTTCCCGAGCCCCTGGAAGCATGAAAATCACTTCAAACATGCTCATTTTAGCTCTAACACTGATGATCCACCTACAAATGTGAACTGACGTTCAAAAATAAAACATTTGAAAACAGACCATTTTCCACATTTCTGAAGCATGACGTAATGGGGGGGTGTTATCTCTTTTGTCGAAAATCAGCCGTTTTTGCTCGAACATTAAATGCCTCCAAATGGTATTTAATTAACTTCCCGAGCCCCTGGAAGCATGAAAATCACTTTAAACATGCTAATTTTAGCTCTAACACTGATGATCCACCTACAAATGTGAACTGACATTCAAAAATAAAACATTTGAAAACGGACCATTTTCCACATTTCTGAAGCATGACGTAATGGGGGGGTGTTATCTCTTTTGTCGAAAATCAGCCGTTTTTGCTCGAACATTAAATGCCCCCAAATGGTATTTAATTAACTTCCCGGGGTGAAGAAACCCTTTTTGAGAACTCAGAGTGAGTAAATTGGCCATTTTCATGCACTTTTAACCATTCCATAAATCTTGTGTTTTGGGCCCCTGGAAGCATGAAAATCACTTTAAACATGCTAATTTTAGCTCTAACACTGATGATCCACCTACAAATGTGAACTGACGTTCAAAAATAAAACATTTGAAAACGGACCATTTTCCACATTTCTGAAGCATGACGTAATGGGGGGGTGTTATCTCTTTTGTCGAAAATCAGCCGTTTTTGCTCGAACATTAAATGCATCCAAATGGTATTTAATTAACTTCCCGGGGTGAAGAAACCCTTTTTGAGAACTCAGAGTGAGTAAATTGGCCATTTTCATGCACTTTTAACCATTCCATAAATCTTGTGTTTTGGGCCCCTGGAAGCATGAAAATCACTTTAAACATGCTAATTTTAGCTCTAACACTGATGATCCACCTACAAATGTGAACTGACGTTCAAAAATAAAACATTTGAAAACGGACCATTTTCCACATTTCTGAAGCATGACGTAATGGGGGGGTGTTATCTCTTTTGTCGAAAATCAGCCGTTTTTGCTCGAACATTAAATGCCTCCAAATGGTATTTATTTCACTTCCCGAGCCCCTGGAAGCATGAAAATCACTTTAAACATGCTCATTTTAGCTCTAACACTGATGATCCACCTACAAATGTGAACTGACGTTCAAAAATAAAACATTTGAAAACGGACCATTTTCCACATTTCTGAAGCATGACGTAATGGGGGGGTGTTATCTCTTTTGTCGAAAATCAGCCGTTTTTGCTCGAACATTAAATGCCTCCAAATGGTATTTAATTAACTTCCCAAGCCCCTGGAAGCATGAAAATCACTTTAAACATGCTAATTTTAGCTCTAACACTGATGATCCACCTACAAATGTGAACTGACGTTCAAAAATAAAACATTTGAAAATGGACCATTTTCCACATTTCTGAAGCATGACGTAATGGGGGGGTGTTATCTCTTTTGTCGAAAATCAGCCGTTTTTGCTCGAACATTAAATGCCTCCAAATGGTATTTAATTAACTTCCCAGGGTGAAGAAACACTTTTTGAGAACTCAGAGTGAGTAAATTGGCCATTTTCATGCACTTTTAACCATTCCATAAATCTTGTGTTTTGGGCCCCTGGAAGCATGAAAATCACTTTAAACATGCTAATTTTAGCTCTAACACTGATGATCCACCTACAAATGTGAACTGACGTTCAAAAATAAAACATTTGAAAACGGACCATTTTCCACATTTCTGAAGCATGACGTAATGGGGGGGTGTTATCTCTTTTGTCGAAAATCAGCCGTTTTTGCTCGAACATTAAATGCCTCCAAATGGTATTTAATTAACTTCCCGAGCCCTTGGAAGCATGAAAATCACTTTAAACATGCTAATTTTAGCTCTAACACTGATGATCCACCTACAAATGTGAACTGACGTTCAAAAATAAAACATTTGAAAACGGACCATTTTCCACATTTCTGAAGCATGACGTAATGGGGGGTGTTATCTCTTTTGTCGAAAATCAGCCATTTTTGCTCGAACATTAAATGCCTCCAAATGGTATTTAATTAACTTCCCGGGGTGAAGAAACCCTTTTTGAGAACTCAGAGTGAGTAAATTGGCCATTTTCATGCACTTTTAACCATTCCATAAATCTTGTGTTTTGGGCCCCTGGAAGCATGAAAATCACTTTAAACATGCTAATTTTAGCTCTAACACTGATGATCCACCTACAAATGTGAACTGACGTTCAAAAATAAAACATTTGAAAACGGACCATTTTCCACATTTCTGAAGCATGACGTAATGGGGGGGTGTTATCTCTTTTGTCGAAAATCAGCCGTTTTTGCTCGAACATTAAATGCCTCCAAATGGTATTTAATTAACTTCCCGAGCCCCTGGAAGCATGAAAATCACTTTAAACATGCTAATTTTAGCTCTAACACTGATGATCCACCTACAAATGTGAACTGACGTTCAAAAATAAAACATTTGAAAACGGACCATTTTCCACATTTCTGAAGCATGACGTAATGGGGGGTGTTATCTCTTTTGTCGAAAATCAGCCATTTTTGCTCGAACATTAAATGCCTCCAAATGGTATTTAATTAACTTCCCGGGGTGAAGAAACCCTTTTTGAGAACTCAGAGTGATTAAATTGGCCATTTTCATGCACTTATAACCATTCCATAAATCTTGTGTTTTGGGCCCCTGGAAGCATGAAAATCACTTTAAACATGCTAATTTTACCTCTAACACTGATGATCCACCTACAAATGTGAACTGACGTTCAAAAATAAAACATTTGAAAACGGACCATTTTCCACATTTCTGAAGCATGACGTAATGGGGGGGTGTTATCTCTTTTGTCGAAAATCAGCCGTTTTTGCTCGAACATTAAATGCCTCCAAATGGTATTTAATTAACTTCCCGAGCCCCTGGAAGCATGAAAATCACTTTAAACATGCTAATTTTAGCTCTAACACTGATGATCCACCTACAAATGTGAACTGACGTTCAAAAATAAAACATTTGAAAACGGACCATTTTCCACATTTCTGAAGCATGACGTAATGGGGGGGTGTTATCTCTTTTGTCGAAAATCAGCCGTTTTTGCTCGAACATTAAATGCCTCCAAATGGTATTTATTTCACTTCCCGGGGTGAAGAAACCCTTTTTGAGAACTCAGAGTGAGTAAATTGGCCATTTTCATGCACTTTTAACCATTCCATTAATCTTGTGTTTTGGGCCCCTGGAAGCATGAAAATCACTTTAAACATGCTAATTTTAGCTCTAACACTGATGATCCACCTACAAATGTGAACTGACGTTCAAAAATAAAACATTTGAAAACGGACCATTTTCCACATTTCTGAAGCATGACGTAATGGGGGGGTGTTATCTCTTTTGTCGAAAATCAGCCGTTTTTGCTCGAACATTAAATGCCTCCAAATGGTATTTATTTCACTTCCCGAGCCCCTGGAAGCATGAAAATCACTTTAAACATGCTAATTTTAGCTCTAACACTGATGATCCACCTACAAATGTGAACTGACGTTCAAAAATAAAACATTTGAAAACGGACCATTTTCCACATTTCTGAAGCATGACGTAATGGGGGGGTGTTATCTCTTTTGTCGAAAATCAGCCGTTTTTGCTCGAACATTAAATGCCTCCAAATGGTATTTAATTAACTTCCCGGGGTGAAGAAACCCTTTTTGAGAACTCAGAGTGAGTAAATTGGCCATTTTCATGCACTTTTAACCATTCCATAAATCTTGTGTTTTGGGCCCCTGGAAGCATGAAAATCACTTTAAACATGCTAATTTTAGCTCTAACACTGATGATCCACCTACAAATGTGAACTGACGTTCAAAAATAAAACATTTGAAAACGGACCATTTTCCACATTTCTGAAGCATGACGTAATGGGGGGGTGTTATCTCTTTTGTCGAAAATCAGCCGTTTTTGCTCGAACATTAAATGCCTCCAAATGGTATTTAATTAACTTCCCGAGCCCCTGGAAGCATGAAAATCACTTTAAACATGCTAATTTTAGCTCTACACTGATGATCCACCTACAAATGTGAACTGACATTCAAAAATAAAACATTTGAAAACGGACCATTTTCCACATTTCTGAAGCATGACGTAATGGGGGGGTGTTATCTCTTTTGTCGAAAATCAGCCGTTTTTGCTCGAACATTAAATGCCTCCAAATGGTATTTAATTAACTTCCCGGGGTGAAGAAACCCTTTTTGAGAACTCAGAGTGAGTAAATTGGCCATTTTCATGCACTTTTAACCATTCCATAAATCTTGTGTTTTGGGCCCCTGGAAGCATGAAAATCACTTTAAACATGCTAATTTTAGCTCTAACACTGATGATCCACCTACAAATGTGAACTGACGTTCAAAAATAAAACATTTGAAAACGGACCATTTTCCACATTTCTGAAGCATGACGTAATGGGGGGGTGTTATCTCTTTTGTCGAAAATCAGCCGTTTTTGCTCGAACATTAAATGCATCCAAATGGTATTTAATTAACTTCCCGGGGTGAAGAAACCCTTTTTGAGAACTCAGAGTGAGTAAATTGGCCATTTTCATGCACTTTTAACCATTCCATAAATCTTGTGTTTTGGGCCCCTGGAAGCATGAAAATCACTTTAAACATGCTAATTTTAGCTCTAACACTGATGATCCACCTACAAATGTGAACTGACGTTCAAAAATAAAACATTTGAAAACGGACCATTTTCCACATTTCTGAAGCATGACGTAATGGGGGGGTGTTATCTCTTTTGTTGAAAATCAGCCGTTTTTGCTCGAACATTAAATGCCTCCAAATGGTATTTATTTCACTTCCCGAGCCCCTGGAAGCATGAAAATCACTTTAAACATGCTCATTTTAGCTCTAACACTGATGATCCACCTACAAATGTGAACTGACGTTCAAAAATAAAACATTTGAAAACGGACCATTTTCCACATTTCTGAAGCATGACGTAATGGGGGGGTGTTATCTCTTTTGTCGAAAATCAGCCGTTTTGCTCGAACATTAAATGCCTCCAAATGGTATTTAATGAACTTCCCGAGCCCCTGGAAGCATGAAAATCACTTTAAACATGCTAATTTTAGCTCTAACACTGATGATCCACCTACAAATGTGAACTGACGTTCAAAAATAAAACATTTGAAAACGGACCATTTTCCACATTTCTGAAGCATGACGTAATGGGGGGGTGTTATCTCTTTTGTCGAAAATCAGCCGTTTTTGCTCGAACATTAAATGCCTCCAAATGGTATTTAATTAACTTCCCGGGGTGAAGAAACCCTTTTTGAGAACTCAGAGTGAGTAAATTGGCCATTTTCATGCACTTTTAACCATTCCATAAATCTTGTGTTTTGGGCCCCTGGAAGCATGAAAATCACTTTAAACATGCTAATTTTAGCTCTAACACTGATGATCCACCTACAAATGTGAACTGACGTTCAAAAATAAAACATTTGAAAACGGACCATTTTCCACATTTCTGAAGCATGACGTAATGGGGGGGTGTTATCTCTTTTGTCGAAAATCAGCCGTTTTTGCTCGAACATTAAATGCATCCAAATGGTATTTAATTAAAACTTCCCGGGGTGAAGAAACCCTTTTTGAGAACTCAGAGTGAGTAAATTGGCCATTTTCATGCACTTTTAACCATTCCATAAATCTTGTGTTTTGGGCCCCTGGAAGCATGAAAATCACTTTAAACATGCTAATTTTAGCTCTAACACTGATGATCCACCTACAAATGTGAACTGACGTTCAAAAATAAAACATTTGAAAATGGACCATTTTCCACATTTCTGAAGCATGACGTAATGGGGGGGTGTTATCTCTTTTGTCGAAAATCAGCCGTTTTTGCTCGAACATTAAATGCCTCCAAATGGTATTTAATTAACTTCCCGAGCCCCTGGAAGCATGAAAATCACTTTAAACATGCTAATTTTAGCTCTAACACTGATGATCCACCTACAAATGTGAACTGACGTTAAAAATAAAACATTTGAAAATGGACCATTTTCCACATTTCTGAAGCATGACGTAATGGGGGGGTGTTATCTCTTTTGTCGAAAATCAGCCGTTTTTGCTCGAACATTAAATGCCTCCAAATGGTATTTAATTAACTTCCCAGGGTGAAGAAACACTTTTTGAGAACTCAGAGTGAGTAAATTGGCCATTTTCATGCACTTTTAACCATTCCATAAATCTTGTGTTTTGGGCCCCTGGAAGCATGAAAATCACTTTAAACATGCTAATTTTAGCTCTAACACTGATGATCCACCTACAAATGTGAACTGACGTTCAAAAATAAAACATTTGAAAACGGACCATTTTCCACATTTCTGAAGCATGACGTAATGGGGGGGTGTTATCTCTTTTGTCGAAAATCAGCCGTTTTTGCTCGAACATTAAATGCCTCCAAATGGTATTTAATTAACTTCCCGAGCCCTTGGAAGCATGAAAATCACTTTAAACATGCTAATTTTAGCTCTAACACTGATGATCCACCTACAAATGTGAACTGACGTTCAAAAATAAAACATTTGAAAACGGACCATTTTCCACATTTCTGAAGCATGACGTAATGGGGGGTGTTATCTCTTTTGTCGAAAATCAGCCATTTTTGCTCGAACATTAAATGCCTCCAAATGGTATTTAATTAACTTCCCGGGGTGAAGAAACCCTTTCTGAGAACTCAGAGTGAGTAAATTGGCCATTTTCATGCACTTTTAACCATTCCATAAATCTTGTGTTTTGGGCCCCTGGAAGCATGAAAATCACTTTAAACATGCTAATTTTAGCTCTAACACTGATGATCCACCTACAAATGTGAACTGACGTTCAAAAATAAAACATTTGAAAACGGACCATTTTCCACATTTCTGAAGCATGACGTAATGGGGGGGTGTTATCTCTTTTGTAGAAAATCAGCCGTTTTTGCTCGAACATTAAATGCCTCCAAATGGTAGTTAATTAACTTCCCGAGCCCCTGGAAGCATGAAAATCACTTTAAACATGCTAATTTTAGCTCTAACACTGATGATCCACCTACAAATGTGAACTGACGTTCAAAAATAAAACATTTGAAAACGGACCATTTTCCACATTTCTGAAGCATGACGTAATGGGGGGTGTTATCTCTTTTGTCGAAAATCAGCCATTTTTGCTCGAACATTAAATGCCTCCAAATGGTATTTAATTAACTTCCCGGGGTGAAGAAACCCTTTTTGAGAACTCAGAGTGAGTAAATTGGCCATTTTCATGCACTTTTAACCATTCCATAAATCTTGTGTTTTGGGCCCCTGGAAGCATGAAAATCACTTTAAACATGCTAATTTTAGCTCTAACACTGATGATCCACCTACAAATGTGAACTGACGTTCAAAAATAAAACATTTGAAAACGGACCATTTTCCACATTTCTGAAGCATGACGTAATGGGGGGGTGTTATCTCTTTTGTCGAAAATCAGCCGTTTTTGCTCGAACATTAAATGCCTCCAAATGGTATTTAATTAACTTCCCGAGCCCCTGGAAGCATGAAAATCACTTTAAACATGCTAATTTTAGCTCTAACACTGATGATCCACCTACAAATGTGAACTGACGTTCAAAAATAAAACATATGAAAACGGACCATTTTCCACATTTCTGAAGCATGACGTAATGGGGGGGTGTTATCTCTTTTGTCGAAAATCAGCCGTTTTTGCTCGAACATTAAATGCCTCCAAATGGTATTTAATTAACTTCCCGGGGTGAAGAAACCCTTTTTGAGAACTAGTGAGTAAATTGGCCATTTTCATGCACTTTTAACCATTCCATAAATCTTGTGTTTTGGGCCCCTGGAAGCATGAAAATCACTTTAAACATGCTAATTTTAGCTCTAACACTGATGATCCACCTACAAATGTGAACTGACGTTCAAAAATAAAACATTTGAAAACGGACCATTTTCCACATTTCTGAAGCATGACGTAATGGGGGGGGGGTGTTATCTCTTTTGTCGAAAATCAGCCGTTTTTGCTCGAACATTAAATGCCTCCAAATGGTATTTATTTCACTTCCCGAGCCCCTGGAAGCATGAAAATCACTTTAAACATGCTAATTTTAGCTCTAACACTGATGATCCACCTACAAATGTGAACTGACGTTCAAAAATAAAACATTTGAAAACGGACCATTTTCCACATTTCTGAAGCATGACGTAATGGGGGGGTGTTATCTCTTTTGTCGAAAATCAGCCGTTTTTGCTCGAACATTAAATGCCTCCAAATGGTATTTAATTAACTTCCCGGGGTGAAGAAACCCTTTTTGAGAACTCAGAGTGAGTAAATTGGCCATTTTCATGCACTTTTAACCATTCCATAAATCTTGTGTTTTGGGCCCCTGGAAGCATGAAAATCACTTTAAACATGCTAATTTTAGCTCTAACACTGATGATCCACCTACAAATGTGAACTGACGTTCAAAAATAAAACATTTGAAAACGGACCATTTTCCACATTTCTGAAGCATGACGTAATGGGGGGGTGTTATCTCTTTTGTCGAAAATCAGCCGTTTTTGCTCGAACATTAAATGCCTCCAAATGGTATTTAATTAACTTCCCGAGCCCCTGGAAGCATGAAAATCACTTTAAACATGCTAATTTTAGCTCTAACACTGATGATCCACCTACAAATGTGAACTGACGTTCAAAAATAAAACATTTGAAAACGGACCATTTTCCACATTTCTGAAGCATGACGTAATGGGGGGGTGTTATCTCTTTTGTCGAAAATCAGCCGTTTTTGCTCGAACATTAAATGCCTCCAAATGGTATTTATTTCACTTCCCGGGGTGAAGAAACCCTTTTTGAGAACTCAGAGTGAGTAAATTGGCCATTTTCATGCACTTTTAACCATTCCATTAATCTTGTGTTTTGGGCCCCTGGAAGCATGAAAATCACTTTAAACATGCTAATTTTAGCTCTAACACTGATGATCCACCTACAAATGTGAACTGACGTTCAAAAATAAAACATTTGAAAACGGACCATTTTCCACATTTCTGAAGCATGACGTAATGGGGGGGTGTTATCTCTTTTGTCGAAAATCAGCAGTTTTTCTCGAACATTAAATGCCTCCAAATGGTATTTAATTAACTTCCCGAGCCCCTGGAAGCATGAAAATCACTTTAAACATGCTAATTTTAGCTCTAACACTGATGATCCACCTACAAATGTGAACTGACGTTCAAAAATAAAACATTTGAAAACGGACCATTTTCCACATTTCTGAAGCATGACGTAATGGGGGGGTGTTATCTCTTTTGTCGAAAATCAGCCGTTTTTGCTCGAACATTAAATGCCTCCAAATGGTATTTAATTAACTTCCCGGGGTGAAGAAACCCTTTTTGAGAACTCAGAGTGAGTAAATTGGCCATTTTCATGCACTTTTAACCATTCCATAAATCTTGTGTTTTGGGCCCCTGGAAGCATGAAAATCACTTTAAACATGCTAATTTTAGCTCTAACACTGATGATCCACCTACAAATGTGAACTGACGTTCAAAAATAAAACATTTGAAAACGGACCATTTTCCACATTTCTGAAGCATGACGTAATGGGGGGGTGTTATCTCTTTTGTCGAAAATCAGCCGTTTTTGCTCGAACATTAAATGCCTCCAAATGGTATTTATTTCACTTCCCGGGGTGAAGAAACCCTTTTTGAGAACTCAGAGTGAGTAAATTGGCCATTTTCATGCACTTTTAACCATTCCATTAATCTTGTGTTTTGGGCCCCTGGAAGCATGAAAATCACTTTAAACATGCTAATTTTAGCTCTAACACTGATGATCCACCTACAAATGTGAACTGACGTTCAAAAATAAAACATTTGAAAACGGACCATTTTCCACATTTCTGAAGCATGACGTAATGGGGGGGTGTTATCTCTTTTGTCGAAAATCAGCCGTTTTTGCTCGAACATTAAATGCCTCCAAATGGTATTTAATTAACTTCCCGAGCCCCTGGAAGCATGAAAATCACTTTAAACATGCTAATTTTAGCTCTAACACTGATGATCCACCTACAAATGTGAACTGACGTTCAAAAATAAAACATTTGAAAACGGACCATTTTCCACATTTCTGAAGCATGACGTAATGGGGGGGTGTTATCTCTTTTGTCGAAAATCAGCCGTTTTTGCTCGAACATTAAATGCCTCCAAATGGTATTTATTTCACTTCCCAAGCCCCTGGAAGCATGAAAATCACTTTAAACATGCTAATTTTAGCTCTAACACTGATGATCCACCTACAAATGTGAACTGACGTTCAAAAATAAAACATTTGAAAACGGACCATTTTCCATATTTCTGAAGCATGACGTAATGGGGGGGTGTTATCTCTTTTGTCGAAAATCAGCCGTTTTTGCTCGAACATTAAATGCCTCCAAATGGTATTTATTTCACTTCCCGAGCCCCTGGAAGCATGAAAATCACTTTAAACATGCTAATTTTAGCTCTAACACTGATGATCCACCTACAAATGTGAACTGACGTTCAAAAATAAAACATTTGAAAACGGACCATTTTCCACATTTCTGAAGCATGACGTAATGGGGGGGTGTTATCTCTTTTGTCGAAAATCAGCCGTTTTTGCTCGAACATTAAATGCCTCCAAATGGTATTTAATTAACTTCCCGAGCCCCTGGAAGCATGAAAATCACTTTAAACATGCTAATTTTAGCTCTAACACTGATGATCCACCTACAAATGTGAACTGACGTTTAAAAATAAAACATTTGAAAACTGACCATTTTCCACATTTCTGAAGCATGACGTAATGGGGGGGTGTTATCTCTTTTGTCGAAAATCAGCCGTTTTTGCTCGAACATTAAATGCCTCCAAATGGTATTTAATTAACTTACCGAGCCCCTGGAAGCATGAAAATCACTTTAAACATGCTAATTTTAGCTCTAACACTGATGATCCACCTACAAATGTGAACTGACGTTCAAAAATAAAACATTTGAAAACGGACCATTTTCCACATTTCTGAAGCATGACGTAATGGGGGGGTGTTATCTCTTTTGTCGAAAATCAGCCGTTTTTGCTCGAACATTAAATGCCTCCAAATGGTATTTATTTCACTTCCCGGGGTGAAGAAACCCTTTTTGAGAACTCAGAGTGAGTAAATTGGCCATTTTCATGCACTTTTAACCATTCCATAAATCTTGTGTTTTGGGCCCCTGGAAGCATGAAAATCACTTTAAACGTGCTAATTTTAGCTCTAACACTGATGATCCACCTACAAATGTGAACTGACGTTCAAAAATAAAACATTTGAAAACGGACCATTTTCCACATTTCTGAAGCATGACGTAATGGGGGGGTGTTATCTCTTTTGTCGAAAATCAGCCGTTTTTGCTCGAACATTAAATGCCTACAAAATGGTATTTAATTAACTTCCCGAGCCCCTGGAAGCATGAAAATCACTTTAAACATGCTAATTTTAGCTCTAACACTGATGATCCACCTACAAATGTGAACTGACGTTCAAAAATAAAACATTTGAAAACGGACCATTTTCCACATTTCTGAAGCATGACGTAATGGGGGGGTGTTATCTCTTTTGTCGAAAATCAGCCGTTTTTGCTCGAACATTAAATGCCTCCAAATGGTATTTAATTAACTTCCCGGGGTGAAGAAACCCTTTTTGAGAACTCAGAGTGAGTAAATTGGCCATTTTCATGCACTTTTAACCATTCCATAAATCTTGTGTTTTGGGCCCCTGGAAGCATGAAAATCACTTTAAACATGCTAATTTTAGCTCTAACACTGATGATCCACCTACAAATGTGAACTGACGTTCAAAAATAAAACATTTGAAAACGGACCATTTTCCACATTTCTGAAGCATGACGTAATGGGGGGGGGGGTGTTATCTCTTTTGTCGAAAATCAGCCGTTTTTGCTCGAACATTAAATGCCTCCAAATGGTATTTATTTCACTTCCCGAGCCCCTGGAAGCATGAAAATCACTTTAAACATGCTAATTTTACCTCTAACACTGATGATCCACCTACAAATGTGAACTGACGTTCAAAAATAAAACATTTGAAAACGGACCATTTTCCACATTTCTGAAGCATGACGTAATGGGGGGGTGTTATCTCTTTTGTCGAAAACCATCCGTTTTTGCTCGAACATTAAATGCCTCCAAATGGTATTTAATTAACTTCCCGGGGTGAAGAAACCCTTTTTGAGAACTCAGAGTGAGTAAATTGGCCATTTTCATGCACTTTTAACCATTCCATAAATCTTGTGTTTTGGGCCCCTGGAAGCATGAAAATCACTTTAAACGTGCTAATTTCAGCTCTAACACTGATGATCCACCTACAAATGTGAACTGACGTTCAAAAATAAAACATTTGAAAACGGACCATTTTCCACATTTCTGAAGCATGACGTAATGGGGGGGTGTTATCTCTTTTGTCGAAAATCAGCCGTTTTTGCTCGAACATTAAATGCCTCCAAATGGTATTTAATTAACTTCCCGAGCCCCTGGAAGCATGAAAATCACTTTAAACATGCTAATTTTAGCTCTAACACTGATGATCCACCTACAAATGTGAACTGACGTTCAAAAATAAAACATTTGAAAACGGACCATTTTCCACATTTCTGAAGCATGACGTAATGGGGGGGTGTTATCTCTTTTGTCGAAAATCAGCCGTTTTTCTCGAACATTAAATGCCTCCAAATGGTATTTAATTAACTTCCCGAGCCCCTGGAAGCATGAAAATCACTTTAAACATGCTAATTTTAGCTCTAACACTGATGATCCACCTACAAATGTGAACTGACGTTCAAAAATAAAACATTTGAAAACGGACCATTTTCCACATTTCTGAAGCATGACGTAATGGGGGGGTGTTATCTCTTTTGTCGAAAATCAGCCGTTTTTGCTCGAACATTAAATGCCTCCAAATGGTATTTAATTAACTTCCCGGGGTGAAGAAACCCTTTTTGAGAACTCAGAGTGAGTAAATTGGCCATTTTCATGCACTTTTAACCATTCCATAAATCTTGTGTTTTGGGCCCCTGGAAGCATGAAAATCACTTTAAACATGCTAATTTTAGCTCTAACACTGATGATCCACCTACAAATGTGAACTGACGTTCAAAAATAAAACATTTGAAAACGGACCATTTTCCATATTTCTGAAGCATGACGTAATGGGGGGGTGTTATCTCTTTTGTCGAAAATCAGCCGTTTTTGCTCGAACATTAAATGCCTCCAAATGGTATTTATTTCACTTCCCGAGCCCCTGGAAGCATGAAAATCACTTTAAACATGCTAATTTTAGCTCTAACACTGATGATCCACCTACAAATGTGAACTGACGTTCAAAAATAAAACATTTGAAAACGAACCATTTTCCACATTTCTGAAGCATGACGTAATGGGGGGGTGTTATCTCTTTTGTCGAAAATCAGCCGTTTTTGCTCGAACATTAAATGCCTCCAAATGGTATTTATTTCACTTCCCGAGCCCCTGGAAGCATGAAAATCACTTTAAACATGCTAATTTTAGCTCTAACACTGATGATCCACCTACAAATGTGAACTGACGTTCAAAAATAAAACATTTGAAAACGGACCATTTTCCATATTTCTGAAGCATGACGTAATGGGGGGGTGTTATCTCTTTTGTCGAAAATCAGCCGTTTTTGCTCGAACATTAAATGCCTCCAAATGGTATTTATTTCACTTCCCGAGCCCCTGGAAGCATGAAAATCACTTTAAACATGCTAATTTTAGCTCTAACACTGATGATCCACCTACAAATGTGAACTGACGTTCAAAAATAAAACATTTGAAAACGGACCATTTTCCACATTTCTGAAGCATGACGTAATGGGGGGGTGTTATCTCTTTTGTCGAAAATCAGCCGTTTTTGCTCGAACATTAAATGCCTCCAAATGGTATTTAATTAACTTCCCGAGCCCCTGGAAGCATGAAAATCACTTTAAACATGCTAATTTTAGCTCTAACACTGATGATCCACCTACAAATGTGAACTGACGTTCAAAAATAAAACATTTGAAAACGGACCATTTTCCACATTTCTGAAGCATGACGTAATGGGGGGGTGTTATCTCTTTTGTCGAAAATCAGCCGTTTTTGCTCGAACATTAAATGCCTCCAAATGGTATTTAATTAACTTACCGAGCCCCTGGAAGCATGAAAATCACTTTAAACATGCTAATTTTAGCTCTAACACTGATGATCCACCTACAAATGTGAACTGACGTTCAAAAATAAAACATTTGAAAACGGACCATTTTCCACATTTCTGAAGCATGACGTAATGGGGGGGTGTTATCTCTTTTGTCGAAAATCAGCCGTTTTTGCTCGAACATTAAATGCCTCCAAATGGTATTTATTTCACTTCCCGGGGTGAAGAAACCCTTTTTGAGAACTCAGAGTGAGTAAATTGGCCATTTTCATGCACTTTTAACCATTCCATTAATCTTGTGTTTTGGGCCCCTGGAAGCATGAAAATCACTTTAAACATGCTAATTTTAGCTCTAACACTGATGATCCACCTACAAATGTGAACTGACGTTCAAAAATAAAACATTTGAAAACGGACCATTTTCCACATTTCTGAAGCATGACGTAATGGGGGGGTGTTATCTCTTTTGTCGAAAATCAGCCGTTTTTCTCGAACATTAAATGCCTCCAAATGGTATTTAATTAACTTCCCGAGCCCCTGGAAGCATGAAAATCACTTTAAACATGCTAATTTTAGCTCTAACACTGATGATCCACCTACAAATGTGAACTGACGTTCAAAAATAAAACATTTGAAAACGGACCATTTTCCACATTTCTGAAGCATGACGTAATGGGGGGGTGTTATCTCTTTTGTCGAAAATCAGCCGTTTTTGCTCGAACATTAAATGCCTCCAAATGGTATTTAATTAACTTCCCGGGGTGAAGAAACCCTTTTTGAGAACTCAGAGTGAGTAAATTGGCCATTTTCATGCACTTTTAACCATTCCATAAATCTTGTGTTTTGGGCCCCTGGAAGCATGAAAATCACTTTAAACATGCTAATTTTAGCTCTAACACTGATGATCCACCTACAAATGTGAACTGACGTTCAAAAATAAAACATTTGAAAACGGACCATTTTCCACATTTCTGAAGCATGACGTAATGGGGGGGTGTTATCTCTTTTGTCGAAAATCAGCCGTTTTTGCTCGAACATTAAATGCCTCCAAATGGTATTTAATTAACTTCCCGAGCCCCTGTAAGCATGAAAATCACTTTAAACATGCTAATTTTAGCTCTAACACTGATGATCCACCTACAAATGTGAACTGACGTTCAAAAATAAAACATTTGAAAACGGACCATTTTCCACATTTCTGAAGCATGACGTAATGGGGGGGTGTTATCTCTTTTGTCGAAAATCAGCCGTTTTTGCTCGAACATTAAATGCCTCCAAATGGTATTTAATTAACTTCCCGAGCCCCTGGAAGCATGAAAATCACTTTAAACATGCTAATTTTAGCTCTAACACTGATGATCCACCTACAAATGTGAACTGACGTTCAAAAATAAAACATTTGAAAACTGACCATTTTCCACATTTCTGAAGCATGACGTAATGGGGGGGTGTTATCTCTTTTGTCGAAAATCAGCCGTTTTTGCTCGAACATTAAATGCCTCCAAATGGTATTTAATTAACTTACCGAGCCCCTGGAAGCATGAAAATCACTTTAAACATGCTAATTTTAGCTCTAACACTGATGATCCACCTACAAATGTGAACTGACGTTCAAAAATAAAACATTTGAAAACGGACCATTTTCCACATTTCTGAAGCATGACGTAATGGGGGGGTGTTATCTCTTTTGTCGAAAATCAGCCGTTTTTGCTCGAACATTAAATGCCTCCAAATGGTATTTATTTCACTTCCCGGGGTGAAGAAACCCTTTTTGAGAACTCAGAGTGAGTAAATTGGCCATTTTCATGCACTTTTAACCATTCCATAAATCTTGTGTTTTGGGCCCCTGGAAGCATGAAAATCACTTTAAACGTGCTAATTTTAGCTCTAACACTGATGATCCACCTACAAATGTGAACTGACGTTCAAAAATAAAACATTTGAAAACGGACCATTTTCCACATTTCTGAAGCATGACGTAATGGGGGGGTGTTATCTCTTTTGTCGAAAATCAGCCGTTTTTGCTCGAACATTAAATGCCTACAAAATGGTATTTAATTAACTTCCCGAGCCCCTGGAAGCATGAAAATCACTTTAAACATGCTAATTTTAGCTCTAACACTGATGATCCACCTACAAATGTGAACTGACGTTCAAAAATAAAACATTTGAAAACGGACCATTTTCCACATTTCTGAAGCATGACGTAATGGGGGGGTGTTATCTCTTTTGTCGAAAATCAGCCGTTTTTGCTCGAACATTAAATGCCTCCAAATGGTATTTAATTAACTTCCCGGGGTGAAGAAACCCTTTTTGAGAACTCAGAGTGAGTAAATTGGCCATTTTCATGCACTTTTAACCATTCCATAAATCTTGTGTTTTGGGCCCCTGGAAGCATGAAAATCACTTTAAACATGCTAATTTTAGCTCTAACACTGATGATCCACCTACAAATGTGAACTGACGTTCAAAAATAAAACATTTGAAAACGGACCATTTTCCACATTTCTGAAGCATGACGTAATGGGGGGGGGGTGTTATCTCTTTTGTCGAAAATCAGCCGTTTTTGCTCGAACATTAAATGCCTCCAAATGGTATTTATTTCACTTCCCGAGCCCCTGGAAGCATGAAAATCACTTTAAACATGCTAATTTTACCTCTAACACTGATGATCCACCTACAAATGTGAACTGACGTTCAAAAATAAAACATTTGAAAACGGACCATTTTCCACATTTCTGAAGCATGACGTAATGGGGGGGTGTTATCTCTTTTGTCGAAAACCATCCGTTTTTGCTCGAACATTAAATGCCTCCAAATGGTATTTAATTAACTTCCCGGGGTGAAGAAACCCTTTTTGAGAACTCAGAGTGAGTAAATTGGCCATTTTCATGCACTTTTAACCATTCCATAAATCTTGTGTTTTGGGCCCCTGGAAGCATGAAAATCACTTTAAACGTGCTAATTTTAGCTCTAACACTGATGATCCACCTACAAATGTGAACTGACGTTCAAAAATAAAACATTTGAAAACGGACCATTTTCCACATTTCTGAAGCATGACGTAATGGGGGGGTGTTATCTCTTTTGTCGAAAATCAGCCGTTTTTGCTCGAACATTAAATGCCTCCAAATGGTATTTAATTAACTTCCCGAGCCCCTGGAAGCATGAAAATCACTTTAAACATGCTAATTTTAGCTCTAACACTGATGATCCACCTACAAATGTGAACTGACGTTCAAAAATAAAACATTTGAAAACGGACCATTTTCCACATTTCTGAAGCATGACGTAATGGGGGGGTGTTATCTCTTTTGTCGAAAATCAGCCGTTTTTGCTCGAACATTAAATGCCTCCAAATGGTATTTATTTCACTTCCCGGGGTGAAGAAACCCTTTTTGAGAACTCAGAGTGAGTAAATTGGCCATTTTCATGCACTTTTAACCATTCCATTAATCTTGTGTTTTGGGCCCCTGGAAGCATGAAAATCACTTTAAACATGCTAATTTTAGCTCTAACACTGATGATCCACCTACAAATGTGAACTGACGTTCAAAAATAAAACATTTGAAAACGGACCATTTTCCACATTTCTGAAGCATGACGTAATGGGGGGGTGTTATCTCTTTTGTCGAAAATCAGCCGTTTTTCTCGAACATTAAATGCCTCCAAATGGTATTTAATTAACTTCCCGAGCCCCTGGAAGCATGAAAATCACTTTAAACATGCTAATTTTAGCTCTAACACTGATGATCCACCTACAAATGTGAACTGACGTTCAAAAATAAAACATTTGAAAACGGACCATTTTCCACATTTCTGAAGCATGACGTAATGGGGGGGTGTTATCTCTTTTGTCGAAAATCAGCCGTTTTTGCTCGAACATTAAATGCCTCCAAATGGTATTTAATTAACTTCCCGGGGTGAAGAAACCCTTTTTGAGAACTCAGAGTGAGTAAATTGGCCATTTTCATGCACTTTTAACCATTCCATAAATCTTGTGTTTTGGGCCCCTGGAAGCATGAAAATCACTTTAAACATGCTAATTTTAGCTCTAACACTGATGATCCACCTACAAATGTGAACTGACGTTCAAAAATAAAACATTTGAAAACGGACCATTTTCCACATTTCTGAAGCATGACGTAATGGGGGGGTGTTATCTCTTTTGTCGAAAATCAGCCGTTTTTGCTCGAACATTAAATGCCTCCAAATGGTATTTAATTAACTTCCCGGGGTGAAGAAACCCTTTTTGAGAACTCAGAGTGAGTAAATTGGCCATTTTCATGCACTTTTAACCATTCCATAAATCTTGTGTTTTGGGCCCCTGGAAGCATGAAAATCACTTTAAACATGCTAATTTTAGCTCTAACACTGATGATCCACCTACAAATGTGAACTGACGTTCAAAAATAAAACATTTGAAAACGGACCATTTTCCACATTTCTGAAGCATGACGTAATGGGGGGGTGTTATCTCTTTTGTCGAAAATCAGCCGTTTTTGCTCGAACATTAAATGCCTCCAAATGGTATTTAATTAACTTCCCGGGGTGAAGAAACCCTTTTTGAGAACTCAGAGTGAGTAAATTGGCCATTTTCATGCACTTTTAACCATTCCATAAATCTTGTGTTTTGGGCCCCTGGAAGCATGAAAATCACTTTAAACATGCTAATTTTAGCTCTAACACTGATGATCCACCTACAAATGTGAACTGACGTTCAAAAATAAAACATTTGAAAACGGACCATTTTCCACATTTCTGAAGCATGACGTAATGGGGGGGTGTTATCTCTTTTGTCGAAAATCAGCCGTTTTTGCTCGAACATTAAATGCCTCCAAATGGTATTTATTTCACTTCCCGAGCCCCTGGAAGCATGAAAATCACTTTAAACATGCTAATTTTAGCTCTAACACTGATGATCCACCTACAAATGTGAACTGACGTTCAAAAATAAAACATTTGAAAACGAACCATTTTCCACATTTCTGAAGCATGACGTAATGGGGGGGTGTTATCTCTTTTGTCGAAAATCAGCCGTTTTTGCTCGAACATTAAATGCCTCCAAATGGTATTTATTTCACTTCCCGGGGTGAAGAAACCCTTTTTGAGAACTCAGAGTGAGTAAATTGGCCATTTTCATGCACGTTTAACCATTCCATTAATCTTGTGTTTTGGGCCCCTGGAAGCATGAAAATCACTTTAAACATGCTAATTTTAGCTCTAACACTGATGATCCACCTACAAATGTGAACTGACGTTCAAAAATAAAACATTTGAAAACGGACCATTTTCCACATTTCTGAAGCATGACGTAATGGGGGGGTGTTATCTCTTTTGTCGAAAATCAGCCGTTTTTGCTCGAACATTAAATGCCTCCAAATGGTATTTAATTAACTTCCCGAGCCCCTGGAAGCATGAAAATCACTTTAAACATGCTAATTTTAGCTCTAACACTGATGATCCACCTACAAATGTGAACTGACGTTCAAAAATAAAACATTTGAAAACGGACCATTTTCCACATTTCTGAAGCATGACGTAATGGGGGGGTGTTATCTCTTTTGTCGAAAATCAGCCGTTTTTGCTCGAACATTAAATGCCTCCAAATGGTATTTATTTCACTTCCCGAGCCCCTGGAAGCATGAAAATCACTTTAAACATGCTAATTTTAGCTCTAACACTGATGATCCACCTACAAATGTGAACTGACGTTCAAAAATAAAACATTTGAAAACGGACCATTTTCCATATTTCTGAAGCATGACGTAATGGGGGGGTGTTATCTCTTTTGTCGAAAATCAGCCGTTTTTGCTCGAACATTAAATGCCTCCAAATGGTATTTATTTCACTTCCCGAGCCCCTGGAAGCATGAACATCACTTTAAACATGCTAATTTTAGCTCTAACACTGATGATCCACCTACAAATGTGAACTGACGTTCAAAAATAAAACATTTGAAAACGGACCATTTTCCACATTTCTGAAGCATGACGTAATGGGGGGGTGTTATCTCTTTTGTCGAAAATCAGCCGTTTTTGCTCGAACATTAAATGCCTCCAAATGGTATTTAATAAACTTACCGAGCCCCTGGAAGCATGAAAATCACTTTAAACATGCTAATTTTAGCTCTAACACTGATGATCCACCTACAAATGTGAACTGACGTTCAAAAATAAAACATTTGAAAACGGACCATTTTCCACATTTCTGAAGCATGACGTAATGGGGGGGTGTTATCTCTTTTGTCGAAAATCAGCCGTTTTTGCTCGAACATTAAATGCCTCCAAATGGTATTTATTTCACTTCCCGGGGTGAAGAAACCCTTTTTGAGAACTCAGAGTGAGTAAATTGGCCATTTTCATGCACTTTTAACCATTCCATAAATCTTGTGTTTTGGGCCCCTGGAAGCATGAAAATCACTTTAAACGTGCTAATTTTAGCTCTAACACTGATGATCCACCTACAAATGTGAACTGACGTTCAAAAATAAAACATTTGAAAACGGACCATTTTCCACATTTCTGAAGCATGACGTAATGGGGGGGTGTTATCTCTTTTGTCGAAAATCAGCCGTTTTTGCTCGAACATTAAATGCCTACAAAATGGTATTTAATTAACTTCCCGAGCCCCTGGAAGCATGAAAATCACTTTAAACATGCTAATTTTAGCTCTAACACTGATGATCCACCTACAAATGTGAACTGACGTTCAAAAATAAAACATTTGAAAACGGACCATTTTCCACATTTCTGAAGCATGACGTAATGGGGGGGTGTTATCTCTTTTGTCGAAAATCAGCCGTTTTTGCTCGAACATTAAATGCCTCCAAATGGTATTTAATTAACTTCCCGGGGTGAAGAAACCCTTTTTGAGACTCAGAGTGAGTAAATTGGCCATTTTCATGCACTTTTAACCATTCCATAAATCTTGTGTTTTGGGCCCCTGGAAGCATGAAAATCACTTTAAACATGCTAATTTTAGCTCTAACACTGGTGATCCACCTACAAATGTGAACTGACGTTCAAAAATAAAACATTTGAAAACGGACCATTTTCCACATTTCTGAAGCATGACGTAATGGGGGGGTGTTATCTCTTTTGTCGAAAATCAGCCGTTTTTGCTCGAACATTAAATGCCTCCAAATGGTATTTAATTAACTTCCCGAGCCCCTGGAAGCATGAAAATCACTTTAAACATGCTAATTTTAGCTCTAACACTGATGATCCACCTACAAATGTGAACTGACGTTCAAAAATAAAACATTTGAAAACGGACCATTTTCCACATTTCTGAATGGTTAAACAAATGGTATTTAATTAACTTCCCGGGGTGAAGAAACCCTTTTTGAGAACTCAGAGTGAGTAAATTGGCCATTTTCATGCACTTTTAACCATTCCATTAATCTTGTGTTTTGGGCCCCTGGAAGCATGAAAATCACTTTAAACATGCTAATTTTAGCTCTAACACTGATGATCCACCTACAAATGTGAACTGACGTTCAAAAATAAAACATTTGAAAACGGACCATTTTCCACATTTCTGAAGCATGACGTAATGGGGGGGTGTTATCTCTTTTGTCGAAAATCAGCCGTTTTTGCTCGAACATTAAATGCCTCCAAATGGTATTTAATTAACTTCCCGGGGTGAAGAAACCCTTTTTGAGAACTCAGAGTGATTAAATTGGCCATTTTCATGCACTTATAACCATTCCATAAATCTTGTGTTTTGGGCCCCTGGAAGCATGAAAATCACTTTAAACATGCTAATTTTACCTCTAACACTGATGATCCACCTACAAATGTGAACTGACGTTCAAAAATAAAACATTTGAAAACGGACCATTTTCCACATTTCTGAAGCATGACGTAATGGGGGGGTGTTATCTCTTTTGTCGAAAATCAGCCGTTTTTGCTCGAACATTAAATGCCTCCAAATGGTATTTATTTCACTTCCCGGGGTGAAGAAACCCTTTTTGAGAACTCAGAGTGAGTAAATTGGCCATTTTCATGCACTTTTAACCATTCCATTAATCGTGTGTTTTGGGCCCCTGGAAGCATGAAAATCACTTTAAACATGCTAATTTTAGCTCTAACACTGATGATCCACCTACAAATGTGAACTGACGTTCAAAAATAAAACATTTGAAAACGGACCATTTTCCACATTTCTGAAGCATGACGTAATGGGGGGTGTTATCTCTTTTGTCGAAAATCAGCCGTTTTTGCTCGAACATTAAATGCCTCCAAATGGTATTTAATTAACTTCCCGAGCCCCTGGAAGCATGAAAATCACTTTAAACATGCTAATTTTAGCTCTAACACTGATGATCCACCTACAAATGTGAACTGACGTTCAAAATTAAAACATTTGAAAACGGACCATTTTCCACATTTCTGAAGCATGACGTAATGGGGGGGTGTTATCTCTTTTGTCGAAAATCGGCCGTTTTTGCTCGAACATTAAATGCCTCCAAATGGTATTTAATTAACTTCCCGGGGTGAAGAAACCCTTTTTGAGAACTCAGAGTGAGTAAATTGGCCATTTTCATGCACTTTTAACCATTCCATAAATCTTGTGTTTTGGGCCCCTGGAAGCATGAAAATCACTTTAAACATGCTAATTTTAGCTCTAACACTGATGATCCACCTACAAATGTGAACTGACGTTCAAAAATAAAACATTTGAAAACGGACCATTTTCCACATTTCTGAAGCATGACGTAATGGGGGGGTGTTATCTCTTTTGTCGAAAATCAGCCGTTTTTGCTCGAACATTAAATGCCTCCAAATGGTATTTATTTCACTTCCCGAGCCCCTGGAAGCATGAAAATCACTTTAAACATGCTAATTTTAGCTCTAACACTGATGATCCACCTACAAATGTGAACTGACGTTCACAAATAAAACATTTGAAAACGGACCATTTTCCACATTTCTGAAGCATGACGTAATGGGGGGGTGTTATCTCTTTTGTCGAAAATCAGCCGTTTTTGCTCGAACATTAAATGCCTCCAAATGGTATTTAATTAACTTCCCGGGGTGAAGAAACCCTTTTTGAGAACTCAGAGTGAGTAAATTGGCCATTTTCATGCACTTTTAACCATTCCATAAATCTTGTGTTTTGGGCCCCTGGAAGCATGAAAATCACTTTAAACATGCTAATTTTAGCTCTAACACTGATGATCCACCTACAAATGTGAACTGACGTTCAAAAATAAAACATTTGAAAACGGACCATTTTCCACATTTCTGAAGCATGACGTAATGGGGGGGTGTTATCTCTTTTGTCGAAAATCAGCCGTTTTTGCTCGAACATTAAATGCCTCCAAATGGTATTTAATTAACTTCCCGAGCCCCTGGAAGCATGAAAATCACTTTAAACATGCTAATTTTAGCTCTAACACTGATGATCCACCTACAAATGTGAACTGACGTTCAAAAATAAAACATTTGAAAACGGACCATTTTCCACATTTCTGAAGCATGACGTAATGGGGGGGTGTTATCTCTTTTGTCGAAAATCGGCCGTTTTTGCTCGAACATTAAATGCCTCCAAATGGTATTTATTTCACTTCCCGAGCCCCTGGAAGCATGAAAATCACTTTAAACATGCAAACTTTAGCTCTAACACTGATGATCCACCTACAAATGTGAACTGACGTTCAAAAATAAAACATTTGAAAACGGACCATTTTCCACATTTCTGAAGCATGACGTAATGGGGGGGTGTTATCTCTTTTGTCGAAAATCAGACGTTTTTGCTCGAACATTAAATGCCTCCAAATGGTATTTAATTAACTTCCCGAGCCCCTGGAAGCATGAAAATCACTTTAAACATGCTAATTTTAGCTCTAACACTGATGATCCACCTACAAATGTGAACTGACGTTCAAAAATAAAACATTTGAAAACGGACCATTTTCCACATTTCTGAAGCATGACGTAATGGGGGGGTGTTATCTCTTTTGTCGAAAATCAGCCGTTTTTGCTCGAACATTAAATGCCTCCAAATGGTATTTAATTAACTTCCCGAGCCCCTGGAAGCATGAAAATCACTTTAAACATGCTAATTTTAGCTCTAACACTGATGATCCACCTACAAATGTGAACTGACGTTCAAAAATAAAACATTTGAAAACGGACCATTTTCCACATTTCTGAAGCATGACGTAATGGGGGGGTGTTATCTCTTTTGTCGAAAATCAGCCGTTTTTGCTCGAACATTAAATGCCTCCAAATGGTATTTATTTCACTTCCCGGGGTGAAGAAACCCTTTTTGAGAACTCAGAGTGAGTAAATTGGCCATTTTCATGCACTTTTAACCATTCCATTAATCTTGTGTTTTGGGCCCCTGGAAGCATGAAAATCACTTTAAACATGCTAATTTTAGCTCTAACACTGATGATCCACCTACAAATGTGAACTGACGTTCAAAAATAAAACATTTGAAAACGGACCATTTTCCACATTTCTGAAGCATGACGTAATGGGGGGGTGTTATCTCTTTTGTCGAAAATCAGCTGTTTTTCTCGAACATTAAATGCCTCCAAATGGTATTTAATTAACTTCCCGAGCCCCTGGAAGCATGAAAATCACTTTAAACATGCTAATTTTAGCTCTAACACTGATGATCCACCTACAAATGTGAACTGACGTTCAAAAATAAAACATTTGAAAACGGACCATTTTCCACATTTCTGAAGCATGACGTAATGGGGGGGTGTTATCTCTTTTGTCGAAAATCAGCCGTTTTTGCTCGAACATTAAATGCCTCCAAATGGTATTTAATTAACTTCCCGGGGTGAAGAAACCCTTTTTGAGAACTCAGAGTGAGTAAATTGGCCATTTTCATGCACTTTTAACCATTCCATAAATCTTGTGTTTTGGGCCCCTGGAAGCATGAAAATCACTTTAAACATGCTAATTTTAGCTCTAACACTGATGATCCACCTACAAATGTGAACTGACGTTCAAAAATAAAACATTTGAAAACGGACCATTTTCCACATTTCTGAAGCATGACGTAATGGGGGGGTGTTATCTCTTTTGTCGAAAATCAGCCGTTTTTGCTCGAACATTAAATGCCTCCAAATGGTATTTATTTCACTTCCCGAGCCCCTGGAAGCATGAAAATCACTTTAAACATGCTAATTTTAGCTCTAACACTGATGATCCACCTACAAATGTGAACTGACGTTCAAAAATAAAACATTTGAAAACGGACCATTTTCCACATTTCTGAAGCATGACGTAATGGGGGGGTGTTATCTCTTTTGTCGAAAATCAGCCGTTTTTGCTCGAACATTAAATGCCTCCAAATGGTATTTATTTCACTTCCCGGGGTGAAGAAACCCTTTTTGAGAACTCAGAGTGAGTAAATTGGCCATTTTCATGCACTTTTAACCATTCCATTAATCTTGTGTTTTGGGCCCCTGGAAGCATGAAAATCACTTTAAACATGCTAATTTTAGCTCTAACACTGATGATCCACCTACAAATGTGAACTGACGTTCAAAAATAAAACATTTGAAAACGGACCATTTTCCACATTTCTGAAGCATGACGTAATGGGGGGGTGTTATCTCTTTTGTCGAAAATCAGCCGTTTTTGCTCGAACATTAAATGCCTCCAAATGGTATTTAATTAACTTCCCGAGCCCCTGGAAGCATGAAAATCACTTTAAACATGCTAATTTTAGCTCTAACACTGATGATCCACCTACAAATGTGAACTGACGTTCAAAAATAAAACATTTGAAAACGGACCATTTTCCACATTTCTGAAGCATGACGTAATGGGGGGGTGTTATCTCTTTTGTCGAAAATCACCTGTTTTTGCTCGAACATTAAATGCCTCCAAATGGTATTTATTTCACTTCCCGAGCCCCTGGAAGCATGAAAATCACTTTAAACATGCTAATTTTAGCTCTAACACTGATGATCCACCTACAAATGTGAACTGACGTTCAAAAATAAAACATTTGAAAACGGACCATTTTCCATATTTCTGAAGCATGACGTAATGGGGGGGTGTTATCTCTTTTGTCGAAAATCAGCCGTTTTTGCTCGAACATTAAATGCCTCCAAATGGTATTTATTTCACTTCCCGAGCCCCTGGAAGCATGAAAATCACTTTAAACATGCTAATTTTAGCTCTAACACTGATGATCCACCTACAAATGTGAACTGACGTTCAAAAATAAAACATTTGAAAACGGACCATTTTCCACATTTCTGAAGCATGACGTAATGGGGGGGTGTTATCTCTTTTGTCGAAAATCAGCCGTTTTTGCTCGAACATTAAATGCCTCCAAATGGTATTTAATTAACTTCCCGAGCCCCTGGAAGCATGAAAATCACTTTAAACATGCTAATTTTAGCTCTAACACTGATGATCCACCTACAAATGTGAACTGACGTTCAAAAATAAAACATTTGAAAACTGACCATTTTCCACATTTCTGAAGCATGACGTAATGGGGGGGTGTTATCTCTTTTGTCGAAAATCAGCCGTTTTTGCTCGAACATTAAATGCCTCCAAATGGTATTTAATTAACTTACCGAGCCCCTGGAAGCATGAAAATCACTTTAAACATGCTAATTTTAGCTCTAACACTGATGATCTACCTACAAATGTGAACTGACGTTCAAAAATAAAACATTTGAAAACGGACCATTTTCCACATTTCTGAAGCATGACGTAATGGGGGGGTGTTATCTCTTTTGTCGAAAATCAGCCGTTTTTGCTCGAACATTAAATGCCTCCAAATGGTATTTATTTCACTTCCCGGGGTGAAGAAACCCTTTTTGAGAACTCAGAGTGAGTAAATTGGCCATTTTCATGCACTTTTAACCATTCCATAAATCTTGTGTTTTGGGCCCCTGGAAGCATGAAAATCACTTTAAACGTGCTAATTTTAGCTCTAACACTGATGATCCACCTACAAATGTGAACTGACGTTCAAAAATAAAACATTTGAAAACGGACCATTTTCCACATTTCTGAAGCATGACGTAATGGGGGGGTGTTATCTCTTTTGTCGAAAATCAGCCGTTTTTGCTCGAACATTAAATGCCTACAAAATGGTATTTAATTAACTTCCCGAGCCCCTGGAAGCATGAAAATCACTTTAAACATGCTAATTTTAGCTCTAACACTGATGATCCACCTACAAATGTGAACTGACGTTCAAAAATAAAACATTTGAAAACGGACCATTTTCCACATTTCTGAAGCATGACGTAATGGGGGGGTGTTATCTCTTTTGTCGAAAATCAGCCGTTTTTGCTCGAACATTAAATGCCTCCAAATGGTATTTAATTAACTTCCCGGGGTGAAGAAACCCTTTTTGAGAACTCAGAGTGAGTAAATTGGCCATTTTCATGCACTTTTAACCATTCCATAAATCTTGTGTTTTGGGCCCCTGGAAGCATGAAAATCACTTTAAACATGCTAATTTTAGCTCTAACACTGGTGATCCACCTACAAATGTGAACTGACGTTCAAAAATAAAACATTTGAAAACGGACCATTTTCCACATTTCTGAAGCATGACGTAATGGGGGGGTGTTATCTCTTTTGTCGAAAATCAGCCGTTTTTGCTCGAACATTAAATGCCTCCAAATGGTATTTAATTAACTTCCCGAGCCCCTGGAAGCATGAAAATCACTTTAAACATGCTAATTTTAGCTCTAACACTGATGATCCACCTACAAATGTGAACTGACGTTCAAAAATAAAACATTTGAAAACGGACCATTTTCCACATTTCTGAATGGTTAAACAAATGGTATTTAATTAACTTCCCGGGGTGAAGAAACCCTTTTTGAGAACTCAGAGTGAGTAAATTGGCCATTTTCATGCACTTTTAACCATTCCATTAATCTTGTGTTTTGGGCCCCTGGAAGCATGAAAATCACTTTAAACATGCTAATTTTAGCTCTAACACTGATGATCCACCTACAAATGTGAACTGACGTTCAAAAATAAAACATTTGAAAACGGACCATTTTCCACATTTCTGAAGCATGACGTAATGGGGGGGTGTTATCTCTTTTGTCGAAAATCAGCCGTTTTTGCTCGAACATTAAATGCCTCCAAATGGTATTTAATTAACTTCCCGGGGTGAAGAAACCCTTTTTGAGAACTCAGAGTGATTAAATTGGCCATTTTCATGCACTTATAACCATTCCATAAATCTTGTGTTTTGGGCCCCTGGAAGCATGAAAATCACTTTAAACATGCTAATTTTACCTCTAACACTGATGATCCACCTACAAATGTGAACTGACGTTCAAAAATAAAACATTTGAAAACGGACCATTTTCCACATTTCTGAAGCATGACGTAATGTGGGGGTGTTATCTCTTTTGTCGAAAATCAGCCGTTTTTGCTCGAACATTAAATGCCTCCAAATGGTATTTAATTAACTTCCCGAGCCCCTGGAAGCATGAAAATCACTTTAAACATGCTAATTTTAGCTCTAACACTGATGATCCACCTACAAATGTGAACTGACGTTCAAAAATAAAACATTTGAAAACGGACCATTTTCCACATTTCTGAAGCATGACGTAATGGGGGGGTGTTATCTCTTTTGTCGAAAATCAGCCGTTTTTGCTCGAACATTAAATGCCTCCAAATGGTATTTAATTAACTTCCCGGGGTGAAGAAACCCTTTTTGAGAACTCAGAGTGAGTAAATTGGCCATTTTCATGCACTTTTAACCATTCCATAAATCTTGTGTTTTGGGCCCCTGGAAGCATGAAAATCACTTTAAACATGCTAATTTTAGCTCTAACACTGATGATCCACCTACAAATGTGAACTGACGTTCAAAAATAAAACATTTGAAAACGGACCATTTTCCACATTTCTGAAGCATGACGTAATGGGGGGGTGTTATCTCTTTTGTCGAAAATCAGCCGTTTTTGCTCGAACATTAAATGCCTCCAAATGGTATTTATTTCACTTCCCGGGGTGAAGAAACCCTTTTTGAGAACTCAGAGTGAGTAAATTGGCCATTTTCATGCACTTTTAACCATTCCATTAATCGTGTGTTTTGGGCCCCTGGAAGCATGAAAATCACTTTAAACATGCTAATTTTAGCTCTAACACTGATGATCCACCTACAAATGTGAACTGACGTTCAAAAATAAAACATTTGAAAACAGACCATTTTCCACATTTCTGAAGCATGACGTAATGGGGGGTGTTATCTCTTTTGTCGAAAATCAGCCGTTTTTGCTCGAACATTAAATGCCTCCAAATGGTATTTAATTAACTTCCCGAGCCCCTGGAAGCATGAAAATCACTTTAAACATGCTAATTTTAGCTCTAACACTGATGATCCACCTACAAATGTGAACTGACGTTCAAAAATAAAACATTTGAAAACGGACCATTTTCCACATTTCTGAAGCATGACGTAATGGGGGGGTGTTATCTCTTTTGTCGAAAATCAGCCGTTTTTGCTCGAACATTAAATGCCTCCAAATGGTATTTAATTAACTTCCCGGGGTGAAGAAACCCTTTTTGAGAACTCAGAGTGAGTAAATTGGCCATTTTCATGCACTTTTAACCATTCCATAAATCTTGTGTTTTGGCCCCTGGAAGCATGAAAATCACTTTAAACATGCTAATTTTAGCTCCAACACTGATGATCCACCTACAAATGTGAACTGACGTTCAAAAATAAAACATTTGAAAACGGACCATTTTCCACATTTCTGAAGCATGACGTAATGGGGGGGTGTTATCTCTTTTGTCAAAAATCAGCTGTTTTTGCTTGAACATTAAATGCCTCCAAATAGTATTTAATTCACTTCCCGAGCCCCTGGAAGCATGAAAATCATTTTAAACATGCTAATTTTAGCTCTAACACTGATGATCCACCTACAAATGTGAACTGACGTTCAAAAAAAAAACATTTGAAAACGGACCATTTTCCACATTTCTGAAGCATGACGTAATGGGGGGGTGTTATCTCTTTTGTCGAAAATCAGCCGTTTTTGCTCGAACATTAAATGCCTCCAAATGGTATTTAATTAACTTCCCGGGGTGAAGAAACCCTTTTTGAGAACTCAGAGTGAGTAAATTGGGCATTTTCATG